>NW_023502138.1:0-86785 GCF_013396075.1 Fusarium subglutinans
GGGGGGGTTGACAGGGGTAAAGTGAAAAAGACGCTCAACCCTTGGGGATCAGAGAGACGAGAGAGAGAAAACAATGAATTAGTGCAGAATGATGTTGGAGGTTATGCTGATGTTAATTGAGCCTCAGGAAAAAGCAAATATGATCATCATGCGCCATGACCCTTGTTTGGCTATGGCTTCAGGTCTAGTTAGACTATGGATGGGCAGAGTAGAGTAGAGCAGAGCAGAGTAGAGTAGAGTGACGTGATGTTACTTCTCCAGGTTCTTGGTAAGTACTTGGTTGATATCATGTTACATTCTGATCCCCAATTGGTATATTCTCTAGCGATACAACGTGCATGCGTCGTTGAATGGTGTCGTACGATTGGTAACGAGACGTTGATCGAATGCCTCAAATGGTCGATTGATGCGTTGGCATTGAAGCCACGGCAGATGTCTTTTTTTTGGTTCTTGTTTCCTCTCTTTACTTATCTGTTTACTTGCACTTCAATTTTGTATAGTCTGTATATGTTTCAGCCTTTCTGCTGCTTAGATCAAGCACAAGTAGGGAGTAGCATCTCGACAGCCTCACATAATATCATATCATAATATCACTCTCCATTCTCACTACACACGTCTACCTCAACTCACATCGCACAGCATTCTCACCCCCCGCAAGTTCAACCGTAACAGTAGCCATCGCCGCACAAACCTCGCCTCAAAACCCATTGATTGGATTGGGACATGAATGCACGTCTTGGTCTTACTCTGACTGCACTCGTTGGGCTGCAGCGCCTATATGCGTGCATGCATGCATGCATGCATCCCTCCTTCATGTCGTTCCTCTATGAAGACATCTCTCTCACACCATCCATGTTCCACTGCCTGCCATACACAATTTCTGCCTGATCCCGTTATCGTAGACGTAAACTTAAATATCCTTCTCTCTCTCTCTCTCTCTCTCTCTCTTCAGGCCTCATCCCAAAGAGATAAGTATCTTTGCCCTGCCTGCATCATGTTTTGTTGATTCTGGTGTCGTTAGACGCCCTAAGCTTTGCACTTTTGTATCAATGTTTCTACCTCTGTTCTATTCAAGACCAGCCTGTGAGATTTGATGTATATCCCTATATCCTCGCCTCATCTGCAGGCTGCCCGCCGCCATGGATCCCCAGCCATTCCTCCTCCACTCACGAAGCCCTTCAGTCATATTAGCCCATATCCATATCCATATCCCACTCTCCTAAGGAGACAATTCTCTGATAACCCAACTACGAATAACAACATCAAGATTGGACTCATTGTGGGCTTTACCCTTGCTGCGTTCCTGGCTATTGTCATCACCTTTTTGTACTTCTACTACAGATCTGCACGGTTTACTTTTAGGAAGAAGAAACATCGTCGACATCATCACCACCACCACAACCATCACCATCATCATAAGAGGCATAAATCGATGAGTAGTGGAGGCTCAAGACATTCCGATAGGAGTGCTGCTCCTGCGGATGATGCACCTCCGCCTCCACCTGATAAGCCGGCAGATGGGTAGTAGGGGGAGTACTCCTGTCTTTTGGTAAGTGATTATTGTACTCATACTTTTACATCTCCGAGAGCGAGGCTAATCCATGTTTAGATTTCTCTATTTCATGTATATCCTTTGAGTGTATTAGTGCTTCGTTCTTTGACTTCCAAAAGTACAGTCCCAGGGCATCATGTTTGTGTAGCTGGATTCATGTATCGTATCACTTGTATTCTATCAGCCCGTCTTTGAGATAATCATAAGCTTCAATGTTGTCTCTTCCCAGTATATCATACAGTCTATTCCACTTCATGCGCAGTGATCTAACAAACAGAAACAACATCCCTATGCCGCCTTTGCCAACGATGTCCATACCAGAAAGGATTGTTCAGTCCATCATGTATCTGAGGTGCGTCCATCTCATTCGGTGGGTGGAAAGGATGTATATGACAAGGGTTGGGCATCTGGAATATCGGCTCCGGTCTTCGAGGGCCTGAACGATGATTTCTTCGTCCGTGGTGAAGCCTGTGATGTCGACAGTTAGGGTGGTGACGGACTCCGTGACGGTGATGTCTCTCATGACACTCAAGCTCGATATCTTGAGGATCATCTTCGACACTTGCGTTGAAATGTCCTATGATATGGCGCCGACGGCGCGAGTGACGACGATGGTTATGTCTCTGAGTGCTGCTCGTCCTGCGCTGCTTGAAGATGTTCCAATTCCATACAAATAAACCGACTCCGATGACAGCGGCGAGGAGAGTTAAGCCAACTACTATCCCTATGATTTCTGGAGCTGTGTCTCGACGATGAAGCTTGTGGAGGGCCCTTGATAGGAGAGGTTTGAAGTCACGAGTGTAATTGTGGCCTTGAATTGTTGGCCCCCCTGTTGTGTGTGTCTCTGTCATGATATATGGTGCCAGGGCATTGTGAAGTGTTGAGTTGTGAGTGAGACTGATGGAAGGCATCGTGAATGAGAGACAGTCTATGAGGATGGCACAGATAACGCATTATTGACAGAGTGAAAGAGAGCGACTGCATATCTATATACCCTGAGAATAACCTGCTTCCTCAATTACAGCAACATATCGTGTCCATCATCATACCTCGCCAGTTGAAACTGACAATCAATAACTGATTTCTTTCTTTCATCTCCTACAAAACGCCCAACTGGCTCCCTAGTTTACATGTACATGCAAACAAGCACCCCATCAAACATCTGCAAGGCACCGATTCCTCATGCAGTCCATCAAACTTGACAACATTCTTTGTCGTAACACATATAAATTCTAGAAGATTGCCTAACACGTTTGCAAAGACGCAGTAAAAATAACAAACCCTCACTCCACCTTGTACCAATGGATATCATCGCATCTCCCTCCTCCGATCTCTCCGTCGTCTTCTCTCCTCCGCCTCAACCTCACCCTCCATGACCCCCCTGATCTGTCCCAACGTGCTCCCAATGACATCCTGCAACCTCCCGCCCTTTCTCACAAAGCGATCGTAAAACTCACAGTCCCGATGTTTGGCGCCTCTTGCGTTCAAGGAGATTATGGTGCTCGACATGGCCTCCAGTTCTGCCTTGAGGGTTTTGAGATCTAGGTCGCGCTTGTATCGGCGTTGACGGCGGCGGCGGCGCCGCTCTTCTTTGTCTTCTTCGCGACGAGGCTCGTAGGGTTGAGCATCGTAAGTCTCTTCTGGGCGAGGAGACTCGTAGTAGGGTTCTGCAAAGGTAACGCGGTGACGACGTCTCTTTCGACGTTCTTTATCAGATCCGTATTTATCACTGTCATCCTCCACATCCCTACTCCTCGGTGCCGCTCTGCTCCTCTCCTTATCCTTATCCTTATCCTTATCTCTCTTTCTCTTCTTATCCTTCTTGCGATCGTCGTCTCTTCGGGGCTGTTCATTCTTACTGCCAAGCATACCGAGAACGAACTCAGCTACACCACGAAAGTCTTCAGGGTTGATCTGGTTTCCGCTTCGTGTGCCATCACGGGTTCGTTTCTCAGACGATGATTGACCCATGGCTTTTCTGGCGGCAGACTTGGCAGCGGATTTGGCCAAGTTCTTTGCGAATGTCTCCATGAAGCTGGGATCCTCAGGAGGTCGAGAGCGTGAAGACTGGTCCTGGCGACCAAAGAACTGTTCGGCAAAGCGGTCCATTGGTATGTCTTCGGGTTCGTCTCTGAGATGGTTCAGAAGAGTCTTTGATATAAAGTAGAGAAGTATAGAGCAAAGATGATGCTCGTCGTCGCTGTCGTAATCGTCTTCTTGGTCCTCAAGGTTGTCCTTGGGTACAGACTTTGCCTCGGCTTCAACCTCACCAACTTGTGTCTCTTCTAGCTCGTCTTCAAACTCTTGCTTGATATCTGGGTCCTTTTGAGAGATCGAGTCATGAGCTGCAGCAACGCCGCTGCTTTGTCCCTCGACTACTTCTCCAGACCTTGACGAAGGGTTATCCAGGTTGTAAATATGCTCAAGCAACGCCAACAAAGAGAGTGGAAGACAGAGAGAAAGTGCAGGTTAATCAGGCGAACGACTTGTGTAGCGGATATGCAGTCACCTATGTATACTCTGTGACACAAGACTGCCATAGTGACAGCGGCCAACCGGCGGACTCTCAACTATTTAAGCATGCCAAACTTGAATATTACGGTGATTTTGTGCCCGTGAGGTACCAAGTCAGGTGAGTCGCGTCAGGTTCGTGATGGTTGAGACTGAGGATGATACATTCATTTATAGGCCTCTGGTCACGCGCCTATTGCGGCAATGCAGGAACATGACCGCGCTGAGACATGACCATGACCAGAATTCAGCACCAAATGATCGTCTTGTTCCTCAAAACACAAAGACCTGACTAGATTAGATGATGAAGTTTCATATGTTTTTAAATGCCTAAACTGTCATGATTGACTTCATGTCAGGCTTGTCCATCAGATGCTGGTGTTCTCTGATCTCAACTTGGAACCCAGCCAACCAGACTCCTTGAGGCCTCGTCACGACCTAGACTATTTTGTCAAACAGTGGCGGCTGCCTGCTATTTCCATGCCCTCTATACTGTTGTTCGTATCCCATTCATATCCCAGGCGCCTTGCGAATGCATTCATGTCTAGCAATGAGAAAATTTGTAGAAACAAACCAAGCAATGCATACATGCAGCAGCAGATCTATGTATGTACTCCTTCTAGCTCAATAGCTCCTTGATATCTTCGATACGTTGGAGCTTTTTCTCTTCATCACTCATCATGCCCAAAGATGTTGCACTGTTTCAAATGTTAGCTGCGCTCTGATACTCTCTCCATCAATAAAACTCACAGGAACTTCTTCCGCTCCTGGACCTTCAGCATCCGCTCTTCCACACTTTCCTTGACCACAAATCTTTTGACTTGTACCTCCGACTCCTGTCCCATTCTGTGTACTCGATCGATGGCCTGAGCCTCGACTGCAAAACTCCACCAGGGATCCATCATGAATACTCGGCCAGCGCTCGTCAGATTCAAACCGACACCTCCAGCACGTAAACTTAGCAACAGGATCGTGAACCCTTTTCTCTCGGTAAACTCGTCAAGCACAGCCGCTCGAGCTTTCTGGGCCATAGATCCATCAAGTCGCAGGAACTTGATGTTCGCACGACTGAGAGCTGGCTCGATAAGGCTAAGAAAAGACGTGAACTGAGAGAACACCACAGACTTCATCTTGGGATGTTCTCGTCTCAGCTTCCGCAACTCGGACATCAGTGCAACAACCTTTGCTGAAGAAGCATTGACGCCAACCCGTTGCAGGCTGATTTTAGGCTTCTTCGACATCATCATATCAGGATCATCATCGTGTCGAATGACCTCAAACAGGTCACGTTTGTTGATCGGCTCACGACAACTGAAACATCGAGGCACTTCGCCCTTGCCAATCTGATGCTTGATATAATCAAGCAAGCACTTTTTACATGCAGAGTGCCAACACCCAGTCACGGTCTGATCATTCATCGGCTCTTCAAAACATAGAGGGCATTCATTCTCAGCCTCGTCTCGGATCTGTTCCAAGGCGTGAGCACCGAAGGTCTGGTTAGTCTCCTTTGAAGCCTCATCCGTCTCTGCCGTGAAAGAAGTGATAAGCGACTCGAGATCCATATCATCTGCGAGTCCAGCAGCGGCATCAGCAGCAGCTCCAGCTTCTTCTTCATTTGCCACAAGGTCACGATTGCGGACGAGGATGGGATGGCAGCAAGATTGGCGAAGACGCAGGATCTGTGCAAAGATGGTGGTAAAGGCTTTCATGACAGTACCCGCTTCAACGTTCTGCGAAAATGTTCGTTTCGCTCTGTTGAAGATGTAACTATACACATCTCGTTCCGTTTCCGATAGCTCCACATCCACAATTTCGACTTGCTTAGGTGGTAGGAGCACAAGGGGTTTGCCGTCCGGTGTTTTCATGTCCTTTGTACGTCGTAGGACGAGAGGCTCTAGCACTGTTTGCACAACATCCAAGGCCCGCATAAAGTCTCCTGATTCGAACGGCACAGTAATAAATGTTCGCCAGAACGAAAAGTTGTTCCAAGGCTCCACGCCTAGGAATCTGACAAGACTAAACAGATCTTCTAATTTGTTGACGATGGGAGTTCCCGTCAGAGCCCATCTATGGTAGGCGGATATTTCATAGCAAGCCTTTGCAGTCTTGGATGATCGGTTCTTGATATGGTGTGCCTCGTCGATGATAATGCGGAAGAACTTGAGAGAGAAGAGGCCGTTGTGAAAGCTCTTGTCTCCCTTTCTGGCAGCTATGCTACTGAATTCGGATAGAACAACTCCATAACTGGTAATCACCAGGTCTGGAGCGTTGGACGCATTGGAAGCACAGCAGAGTGCCTGCAGATTACTTGACTTCTCGTTGCCGTAGTATAACTCAATCTTCATCGTTCCATCCTTGGAAGCCTTCACCGCTTCACTTTGCCATTGCGACAGTAGCGACATGGGTGCAACCACCAACGTCGTGCATGGCGCATCAAGCACCGACTCTGAGTTCTTGCCCAATCTGGTAAGCTGATTCACGCTCGAGAGCTCAACAGCTGCTCGGCGAGCTTCAAGTGCGATCTCGGACCTGTGCGTGTGCATCAAGCTTAGCATTTGGATGGTCTTGCCAAGACCCATTTCGTCGGCAAGAATACCACCCAGACAATGTTGTTCCTGAACTGGGAAGTCAAGGGACAAGTCGCCAGAATACGGATTGACGTAGAACTTCGGCTGTCCCTCAACCTGAGGCACATTCTTATCATCGACATCTTTCAATGGCCAGTCGTACTCCTCCCAAAGAGGGTGCATGGATGGCTCCCGGTTACTTTTCTCATCCTTCTCTTTTGCCATCATCCAGTGCAGCGCTTGTTTCTGATATGATCGCAGTGTCATAGCAAAGGTATCTGCTGGCTCCGCCTCAGGGGTGCTAAAATCGAAGGACTGGGCCTTCTTGTAAAGCGCATCGAGCTGATCCTGTTCCAGTTCTTCTCCTTCTTCGGTCTCGGACGACTGGGATGAGCTGGCCTCCTTGCCGTTTCCATTTGTATCCCCATCAGCCTTCTTCGCCTCCTTCTGCTTCTGTTCGTCTTGCTCGGCAGCTTGGAGTAGCCCCTTACGGCCATCTTGGGCAGCAGAGTTCGACATAGTGGGCTGTAAATTGATCTCTTGAAACAATTTGACCAGAGCGACTTGTCGCAGTCGAAGCGTTTTCTCATCGTTTGTCTCGTTTTGTTCGAAAAAAGCAACCGATCGGTCGTCAGCGAGCTTGAATGAACGGCTGAAGAAAGCAGAGTCAAGAAATGAGCATCGCAATTGTAGAAAAATCGTGTCGTTCGTTCGGAGTCTCTCAGGGGCGTAGACCACAGTTCCTTCGAATTTGCACACCTTTTCGTCGATCAGAGCTGAAACCCAATTTGCGGTCTCCTTCGCTAGCCGTCCAACTTCTGATCCGTTTTGAGTGGTGAAGCGCACGATAACATCGACTCGCCTCGCAGCAGCGGCGGCAAATCCTCGTGAGGGTGTAACTTGTCCAGTCTTTCCCTTCCCTCTGACAGATTGGGGTGGCTGTAATTTTTGTCGCTCAATTTTCACGACATCGCCGTGCTTCAACACGTTAAATCCACTTCGTGTAGCCCATCCTTCAACACCAAACGCTCCTATGTATCGTTGTTTCGGCATTCTCTGGCTTGTCTTGAGATTCGGCTTGCGTTCGTTGGAGGCGCTTGGCGACCGACTGGAGCCGGCGGTAGAGGCAGGCCTTAGGGGCGCTTTCCATGATGGCTTCTTCACAAATTTCTTGTATGTTCCATCAAAGTACATATTAACCGCTCGTTCGAGATCGTTTCCGCAGTAGTCTCTTATGGCCGAAAGAACGTCAGTAGAGACCTTGTCCCCGACGAAAGCTTCGAATGTCTCTTGATCAAAGGAGACAGACGACTCCTGTTGGAGCGTCGGTGGCCGTGATGGAGATGTTACAGGGAGATCATCGTCGTGAATTTCGTCTAAATCATCTTTGTATTCGTCTTCTTCCTCGATAACGTCTGCATCTTTAAAGAACCGTTTCGGCTGCGGTAGTGGGGACTGGTCATGAGAGACAGGGTCTGAAGAAAGTTCGTCTGGGTCTGCAAAAAACCTTCTTCTCTTCGCGGGAGGTTCTGGATCTATATGATCATCAGGGTGCTTCTGTTGGTAAGAAAGTGTCATGACTAAAGACCTTTCCTCACAGAGCGTTTGGCCAAAATTGTTGAAGCCCCCCAAAAGAGCTCTTTGAGGCCGGAGCTGGACTTTCTAGGAGACGCGAACAACCCCTGCAGGCGCGACTGAGCGTGGAAGTGTCACCTGATCCCGTGTTTAAGTGGTTCCTTCTATCTCGTCATCTCATGTTAATTCATGTGGCTAATGCTGTGGCGCGGCAGAGCTCGACGTCATGAAAAATTCACTGAAGGCGATTGGAAATCCGACGTCTATGGGTGGCCGTGTCGAAGTCGTAGGACCGTAATGTTCACTGTATCACCATCAATTGTATTGTTATTGAGATGGTAACGGTTTTTGAAACACAATTGTAATTCAATAACCGTTGGGGGCTCATCATTATACAATGTATCGCCCAAGACTATTGGGCCAGAGTCTTCGGGGCTTCACCCACGCCCGAACATGTCGTCGAACATACATCACAGACGCTGATGTTGAATCTGCGAGAAGATACTGTTTGACGCAGTTGAAGTAAGCTTAATTGTACTTCCAAGGGACTTACTCTAACAGCTCTTAGAAATAGCGACTATGATGCTCATCTCATTCGCCGCTTTGTCCCCTCTCCAGTACAAGACACCTACGCTGCTCTCCGTACCCTCAACCTTGAGCTTGTCCGCCTCCCTGAGCTCGTTTCTAACCCTACGATTGGATCCTTTCGAATGAAGTTCTGGCAAGAATCCATTGACAACACTTTCGCGGGTCGCCCCCCTCGCGAACCCATTTGCATCCTCCTTCACAAGGGTCTACGAGATCTAGAGGCCCGAGATGGCAATTCTACCAAGAAATCCATAAAATTTTGGATCTCAAGATTAATTAAAACGAGAGAAAATCAAATGACAAACAGGCCTTTTGCGACTTTGGTGAGTCTGGAGGAGTATGCTGAGAATACATATTCGACTATCATGTACACGACCTTGGCATCACTTCCGCTGAGGTCAATGCATGTCGATCATCTCGCAAGTCATATCGGAAAGGCTTGCGGTATCGCTGCGGTCCTACGTGGCATCCCTGTTCTGGCGGCACCTCCTCCTCCAGTAAATACACCTTCTGGTCAGGTTCCAGCTGTGCGAGAGCCTGCGCTTCTTCTACCATTGGATGCTATGGCTGAAGCAGGAGTCAAAGAGGAGGAGGTCTTCAGGCAGGGGCCCAATGCACCTGGACTTCAAGATGCTGTATTCCAGGTCGCAACACGAGCCAATGACCACCTCATCACGGCCCGAGAGATGCTCAAGCGGCTCAAGGCAGGAGAGGATCCAGGTCATGAGTTCGAGCATCAGGGAGAAGCTGAGCATTTCTATACCGAGGGAAGCGACACATTGAGAGAGATCCGGCAGGGGTTTGGGGTGCTTCTTGAAGCTATCCCCTCGGCTCAGTACCTGCAACGTCTAGAGCAAGCAGATTTCAACCCATTCGCTGTCAAGACAGCTGGCTGGAAACTGCCATGGAGTATCTGGCAGGCCTTGTCCAAGGAGCGAATCTAATATGTAAAACCACCAATCTCGAGATATGTCTCGATTGTACTGTACTATATCGAAAAGCCTATAACATAGAAGGCATCGTGTTTAGAATATTATGAATGACGATGAAATCGACTATAATCCAACAGTGCATTCATTGTGTTCGTTGTTGAATAGGTACTAGGTACCTAGATAGATAAATACCCCACTTGCCATGAACTCCCGCTATCGAAGTGGCTAATCCTCGGAGCCCAAAATTCGAGATCCGCCAGAAATTCATCCAGCTTGGGCGACATCGAAATATTCCGCGACAATACCATTCTTCCTGTAGAGGTCATCACCAAGATGCTCTACGAATTAATCGCAATTGTACGAGCCCCTCTTCTCTCTGCACATGCACTAGAGCTAACCAAAATCAGGTCCGGCCGGGCAGCCTCTCCGAGGTGAAGGAGTGCGTTCCTCACATCGAATCATCAATCCATCTTAGCTGACCAACGCAGAATCGCCCAAACAGTCGGTTCCCTCGTCCTCAAGAATGGCGGTGTCGTCCGCGGTCTCGCCAACTGGGGTGTCTTCTCCCTGCCGAAACCTATCTCAGTGCATCAGATGAAGCACACACACGGCCATTACTTCGTCATGCGATACGATGCCGCCTCAAAGGTTCACCAAGACGTGCGAAACACATTGCGCCTCGAACCCCGAATGATTCGCGCCGCCCATGTCAAGCTCGGAGACGGAAAGCTTGAATCATTAGCCAGATTTGGACCGCCCAAGTGGAAGACGACTGGTAGTGAGGCATAAGGGGAGAAGGAAAGACTTGAACATGTAAATGGATGACAAACGGCTTTAATAGTGACAACGAAGGAGCAGGAAATCTTCATGTAGGATACATGAACGATACTCGAATGAGAGTGGGCATCAGAGTCTGAGAAAAGACTCGGCTCCATGCTCAGGCATCACACGATGCCGTGTACAAAAACGACGCTGCGTCTAAAGACAGCAGCCATGGTTGTATGAAATATTATAGAGCTTCAAACTATCATTCGCTCCATCATGTACCTGTCACGTTTTCAAGGACTCAATAGGTGAACGAAATCTCACCACGGTTTCAAGGCACAAATCACACTGAAAGGCTGGTAACATGAATGTGTTCTATTCTGTTACTGCTTGTCTATCATAAGTCATCAATTACAACCACACCGATAGTCCGGGTGCTCTTGGTTAACGCCGTCCTTCTCGAAACGCAACCCGCTTCCCGTGAATCCGATTGGCGTCTGAACGATGTGCCCTGCCTGTATGCCGTGGTCTGTGAAAATTGGAATCGGATTTGCAGGAGCTCATGTCTTCCATGAGCTCAGTTTCATGTTGTGAGCCAATTAGTGTGCCGCCTCCCTAGTTGTCAACGTCCATGCCATCGGTCTTACCAATGCCCTGTTCACGACACCAATCCACAAAGTCGTCAATCACACTTGGCCACGCGCCATCCTCATTCCAAAATGATAGTGACTCGTCAGACAAAGACTTGAGGGCGAACTCGAGTGTCATGTTCCACATGTCCTTGTTGACCGAACGAGTCCATTTGGCATCGAGGAAGGACTTCCACAGTTCCAACCAGTTGCGGTTTGGTGTCTTCCACTCCATTCCCGGAGGGGCAAATAGGATGTCCCAGTAAACGAGCGCAGTCTCAAGGTTCAGTGCTTTCTGGTCGCCATCTCGACCAGCAACAAAGGTATGTCTATAAACCTTTTTGAATAGCGTCGGGTCAGAGGAGAGAGATTTGGTCAGTTTTCGGAGATGGGCGGCATGCTCTTGATGTGTCGTTCCAGCCCTGTATCAAATCAGCAATGAATTCAGAAAGGAATCGGCCAATGTATTGCATTTTGTGTCAATAGCAGGCTTGAGTGCACTCTTACCCGGTCACTTTCCAGCCATCAACGTATCCCTTTCTGGTAATGACACCCACAGAGGGAGCCTGGAGAAGTTCAAGCGCAACAAGTAGCTCGGCGTTCTCGATGTTGACTCGCAGCTTCTCAGTGAGGTATGACATTGTGGAGTCGAGCTCCAGTTTGTCTTTTTCATCGCTAGAGTCTAGTTGAACATGTAAGTTAAGGAATCTGACGGATTGAGAGGACCATACACACCTTGCAGTTGAGAGAATAGCTTGTCTAGCGATACCTCCAAAGGCGATGGGCCCTTGGTGTCTCCGTTGGATGAAAAGAACCTATTCGATATGTGTCAGCCAATGTCATAAGGTAACGTTGAAATAGCGAGGGGTTCTGAGCAAAGGGCTAGTGCAATGGCCAACAATAACTATGCGTGCTGCTGTGGCCATCTCAGCCAAAACATAACACAACTATTGAATACCAAGGTGATATACCGAGAGTTCGAATTATTTGGTGTTTGTTCGGATTCCGTCTGATGAGACGAACCAGGGGTATCTTTGCCGGCCTCTTTGGTAGAGGACAAGATAGGAACCCCGGTCGTAATGCGCTTCTTGAAACTTTTCCATCCCATCTTCTTGGCTGGCCGGACTGTGCTTGAGTGACTACAGTAAAGTCACAAAGCGCCGGATTGTCAAGGGCTGTGAAGAATAGGAGAGGTTGAAAGTTTTGTAACAACGTAGGAGGCGTCTGTACAAGCCCTGTCTGTCATGGGTGCCAACTACTTCAAGATTCCCATGGTTCTCATCTGGGAATTTGATAGAAGCATAAGCACCGCACGGCCTCGAGGTAACGTATTCAAGACCCCTCAAATAGCACCAGATCTACAAGTAACCAACCTTGTCTAAGACTATCGGCGTCTTTGTCGGTCATACTTTGCAAATGAGACGGGCAATAGTGGGCCAGGAGACAGTGACAGGACGGATACAATGAGCAAACAATAGCCGGAAGCTGCTCGATATAGACATATCCGTATCCGGATGTAGCAGGGAGCATTGTGCCAGTAGAAATAGGCGACGTGTATCATGACAAGCATAAAGAATAGAAAAGACGGCAGTAACTTACGTATCAACAGCTTCGTTGAGCTTGAAACCGGCATTCTTGAGGTACTATTAAAGTAGATGTTAGCAACGCCATGCCATACAATCACGATAATACAACTCCAGGCTAAATAGGCGCTGCTGAAACACAGGCCGATGTATCCATAGCCCAAGCCATGCCGTGTAAAACAGTAGGTTGTCATGAGGTTTATCCGTGTCAGGGACCAGCTTGGTTCGCGATGATCGACATAGGTAAGGAAGGTGAACACGGAAAATACGTACGCGGGTAGCCTGTCGCTCTGATTGACCAGTCAGAGCTACGAACTGGGCGATGAGAACCTTCTGCTGGGCAGCAGACGGTGGAGGCATCTTGACGGCGTCGGATTTGTCGCTATTTGGCAAGGCTCTGCAAGGGTATCGAAATCGAGTCGTCAAGCGGGTTGGTTGTTGGGATACTCGAGCGTCGGCCGATACGGACGAATTGTTCCACGGAGGATGCTCGGGGTTAGGCTCCTAGTGGTGATCGAACGGTGAAGATGCTTGGTTCGGTCGTGGTGAGATGGCGCAGAACGAGGGTCGGAGGGTGAGGAAGTGTTTATCGGAAGGAGTTCCCCATGTGGAGGCGTCGCCGCTGCGATCGAGTTACCTATGTTCGAGAGGGAAGGCGGAAAGTCGTCGTTGTTGGAGACGAAGAAGAAGTGTAGATGGAGGGGTTGAGCTTTCACTTCGCGACAAGGCTGCGATCTTAGCTGATGGTGGGGTTGAAGTTTAGGTAGGTGATGAGCGGGGCTTGGCTGTAGATAGATGCCTTACGGGGGTATCCGTAATTCACTTATATGATATGAGATGTCTTAGATCCCTTGACTGATCACACCATGGTAAAGGAAATTTTACTCCGTACAGTGAAGAACATTATTTAGAGTACGTTTTGAATTACCTATGCAATTTGCTTTAGAGAGTTTTGTGAGGTATGAGCATAAAAAGCCTAAAATACAATTATCGGCGCTGGCCCAGTTGTAGAGTCTTAGTAAAGGTTCTTGAATTCTGGAAACGGTTATTCCGCACGTGAGTCAACGAACTACCTTGTGTATAGCACTTGACTTGAAGTTTCTGATCAACATTAAACCCTGTGCCAGTGGAAACTCAGTCAATTCTGCATTTTAAGTATCTCGTGGAGATGAAGTTGTCATCCATCCATGACATGTGGTGCTGTTTCCGCACTGTATTTCATACCCTTCAGCTCTAGTTTCAGCGGCTTACAGTTGACTGCTACAGTGTAAATCTCAATATAGTGAGAGCCCCCGCCTGTGTCATGACGTCTGGGCCCAGTCTAAGCACTTGACGCGGTTTTGGTTCACGACGCGTTCCCAAAAGATTGATATCAATTAAAATCACAAACTCCGACGTCCCAGTTGCAACACCACAGCAACCATCAAACAAAAGGGACTGAAGATGGCCTCACCTCGCGCGAACGAAGTGGAAGATATACAAATTGATCCAGCAGAACCTCTCAAGGGCATCGTCGTCTGCTGTACAAGTATTCCTGCTGAGCATCGTGTAAGTACCGTTCATATTCGTCAGTCATCATGAGTCCTGTTTACTGACCCATGATGCCTAGACTAGCATCGCTTCCAAAGTTGCCGAGCTTGGTGGTATTCATAAATACGATCTCACACCCGACGTAACCCATCTTATTGTTGGTGACTACGACACACCCAAATATCGCCATGTCGCTCGTGAACGCCCCGATATCAAGGCTATGGATGCCGCCTGGATCGAAGAACTTAGCGAGATATGGAAGAACGACGAAGAGATCGATTATCGACAGCTCGAGAATAAGCACCAACTGAAGCCCCTAGAGAAGCGAGGCATCGATCCTACGGTCCAGCCACAACGAGGAGAGCCAGCAAGAGATTCACTGCTAATTTGTTTGACTGGCTTCGGCGACCAAAGAGACGAAATCGCAAGTAAAATCACATCGAATGGAGGCTTGTATACGGGCGACTTGACGAGACGGTGCACACACCTCATCGTCAACAAACCAGAAGGCAAGAAATATACTGCAGCCAGAGCATGGGGCATTCACCCAGTCACACTCGCCTGGCTTGAACAATCCATATCTCGAAGGATGATCTTGGAAGAAGCCAAGTTCGACCCGACATTACCTCCTGAGGAGCAAGGGAAGGGTGCATGGGTTACAAGAGAACTGAAACGTACAATGAGCAAGCGATCAAAGTCTGCCATTGCAGGTGGCGCTGAGGAGGGCCCCAGGAAGCTCAGGAAGACTGCCAGCATGAAGCTCAGTTCACAGCGTAATAACATCTGGGGCGATATTCTCGGTCGATCAACATCGAGAGATTATTCCTTCGCTCAGGAAAATAAGGAAGACGGAAACCAAGCTCAGGTCCAACAGCCACAGGGTGCAGAAGCTCAGCCTGAGCCACCAGCTCCTATGATCCCAGAAGAAGATCAGGGTATTTTTGGGAACTGTTTCTTTTACATACATGGATTCAACGCACAAAGAACCTCCGTTCTAGAGCAAACACTCGTCACTCTCGGGGCTACTATTTGCTCATCATTAAATGAGGCCGCTCTGGGGAGAAGTCCAAAGCCACCTCGCAGCCGGTTTCTGATTGTTCCTCAGACATCTCAGCCTGATACTCACCCTCAGGAAACCTACGACAACCTCCATGTTGTGACAGAATACTACATCGAAAAGTGCCTTCATAACAAGCAATACTTTGACCCCGGGGAGCACGTTCTCGGTCGACCATTCACCTTCTTTCCCATACCAGCGTTTTCGGGTCTTATCATATGCAGTGCTGCTTTTACAGGTATCGAGCTCAATCAAGTTGCAAGGGCCGCTGTTCAGTTAGGAGCCAAGTTTGATGGAGAGTTTCGTAAAACTACAAGCGTGCTAATATGCAAGGACATCACTTCTATGCGCAAGGAGAAGTTGCGTGTGGCTCTGAAATGGGGCATTCCTGTTGTTTCAGCAGATTGGTTCTGGGAGTGTATCCGTACAGGCTTCAAGGTCCCTCTCGACGATTACATATTCCCTGAGATTAAAGAGAGATACTCGGAAACATCTCAGCCTGAACCGAAACCAACCTCTAGAACCGCCCCTGAGGCACGATTGCATCAAAAGCCGATGCAGCGCACTCATTCAGAACCGGTGTCTAAGTCAACTAAAAGTCATATCACGAAGCCTCCACACGGCGCTGGCGTTGATACCTCGGCCTTTGATCATGATTCACCTGAAAGGGTCTCTCGAAAAATGACTACGAAACCTACCTCGGTCATCTCACCAGACTTTGTCACAGCACGCACTCACCAAACAACAACGAATAGTCTACCTAAGGACAAGGACTTTGACTCACCTCTTGCTGAGGTTACTCGAGCACGTCTAAACAGGTCTCCTTCACCCACCAAACATACCATATTGCCTCGCACTCGCTCCGATCCCACGAGCAAAGTTAAAACTACAACTTCTCTCACAGAGGAAGCAACAGACAATCCTCCAACTTCACAGGAAAATATACAGCAAGCGAAACAACAGGAAAATGTAGAGCAAGCTCGTCTTCGCGCTAAAGCCGCAGAGCGCCAGGCCCTCTCCTCAAAACTTACCTCACTCATTGAGACCACAACACCAAATCTTCCCTCCTTCGCCTCCGATGAAACTGAACAGCCAGCTCCAAGACCTCGCAAGCGTCAGCTATTCGGCCGTGCCATCAGCAATGCCTCGAATGCCAGTAGTGTTGCCTCCCGCTCGGCGGCTGAGCTCCACGACGTATTTGGCGACGAGGACAAAGATCCAGAAAACCAAGAATCTGAGCCCCCAGCAACGCAGTTGGAATATCGTGACGATAAGGCGAAGGAGTGTCGAGCTGCTCTTATGAGTCGCATGATGGGCAGCGGTGGTGTCGAGGTGAAGGCAGCAGCGTCTACACCGACGCAAAATATAGGGCCAGGACGGACGCGAACATTAAGAAAACGATAGGAATGAATATGTAGAAAAAGGATGTACGTACGTCATAATCTGTTGCGAGTTTAGTATAAACGGTCTGTTTGATTCGGAAAGAACATGGTATTTGCCACAAGTAAGTACTACGATCTCTCTTGGAGACGAGCCCTTATTAAGACCACACGAGCGCTGTCTATACCTTTGCGACGACACGTTGCGGAACACTTAGTCTGGTGGCTACGAAGGTATTGAAAGGAAATTGAGACCATTTATTCAGTCTAATCGACTCAAGGTATAGTATGTAATATGAGAGAACTCCTCTCTAAATGGCTTTTCCTTTCCACCCATCAAGTTCTCTTTTCCATCCTTTAACCCCGAGCCAATAAAAACAATCTTTCCGTGAGCACACAAAATCCAGTGTTGGCTTGGTGCGAAGTGATATCCTCTATGAGTAAAGAAAAATACTAGGAACAATAGGAAATTGAAACAAGTCAGGTCGTGATTAAAAGGGAAACACGGTCCCTCAGACGGTCGCTTGCCGTCGACAAAATTTATTCCACCAACTGCTGATTAGAATCGCCTCGGCCGGGCAATTGTTCAGAAACCATGGAATCCCACATGCTATTGAGTTGCTCACTATTATCCAGGTCAGTTTCCAACTTTGTCACAATTGTTCTCAGGGGTGACACTTACGGCGCCCTCTTTGCCATTTTCATGCCCCTTTCTCTACAGAAGAACAAGAAACGGCGCATTGTACGTGCTCTTGGGAAGGACGCCATGACATCGCCTCGAGGCTTGCCATCCGCAGCAAGCTCGCCGGCGTCCTTTTTCATAATGATATGAACGCGAAGCGCCTCGATACTCCACTCCATCTCCTCAATCTCTGCGAGGTTGACGTGGAAATCAATCTCGTCCCTAAATAAGCCCCATTTCGCAGGTTTCACGTCTTTGAGTACTTGGTGTTGGAAACATTGTATCTGACCAACCCAAGTCCAATACTGCGTGACATTAATATGACTGGTAAACAACCGAGTCTTGACTACAGCAAGCCGCCAATCGTATTTAGTAATGCTACCTCCACTGCATGAATCTGTGTCGGACCAAGCATCGAAGTGAAATTCGTCATGTACGGGGCTTCCATGTGTAGGCGGCATGTATTTCGGCTTCTTGTTGAGATGGGTGCTGAATGCTGGCTGGGGACCAGGGGCGGGGACCAGCGCTGGTGCTGGTGCTGGCGCTGGGTAGCTTGGTGGTGCTTGGCTAGGAAGAGGAGAGTGGTGGATGAATGAATCCTCCCGGGGCGTAGTAGGAACAGAGTGCATAGATTTCCGCTTTTGGAGAGGTTTGGGTGTATTGCTAGGGCTGCCGTGACTCAAGCGCGCCTTCATGGCTCCCGAAGGACGTCCAATGTTCTTGAATCCATGCTTATACCGAAGAGTGGTGAGCTTGGAGTCATGATAAAAATCGTGAATTGTCCGTGGCAGGTTGAAGTTGTGACCCTGCGTTTGAATTAATTCGTGAAGTCGCTGTCGCATCCAGTCAACTGGCGATATGTCAAGATTAAACTTTTCAAGCTCCGATATTGTCTCTGAAAGGCGGAATAGTGTGTCGTATGACGTTATGCCGCCTTTACCGGCCTGGATGTATCTTTTACCCAACAACTGATAGGGACTGATTGGGCCGTTTTCGTGAAATTCGAGAATCTTAATACCGCGGTTGACCTGTCTGCCAATTTGATATTTTGAAGAACCACCTTTATCCTGCTTAGGGCCTGCTTCAATGGCAGCCTGGTGTTTCTCACGCCATCGAGCGAGCTGTGGTTCAATGAGTGTCTTGACGTTGGGCCAGTTGGCCTCCCAATAGGGGTGTTCCTCATTAATCTTGACCAATGGCACCCCGGCGACGCATTCAGGATAGGTGTAAACATTTCCGTCATTCTTGAGGACCATGTTCTCTCGGGTAATCTCTTCCAGTGGTTGGGCAGGAGGGGATTCAGGTGGCTGCGATGAAGGATCCAGGGATAGAGATGGTGGAGTTGGTCTTCCTCGATCGCTGGATGGAGGTCGACTTCTCACATTGGCCGGCGTAAAACCAGCAGCTACGCGATACTCATGTGGAGTGTGTATTTGCTCAGGTTCTCGTGATATGTGAGCTGAATCAGAACCGCGATAGTCTCTAGCAGGGCCATCGAGCTCTGTTGATGGATGGAGGATTTCATGAGGACTGCGGCGCAGAACACCTGAGGGAAGCACAGAACGTGGCGTCTCCAGGGGCCTAGGTTGAGGATATATTGGCGTCGGTAAGGGCGAGTCCACGGGGTCAATCATTCGTTCCGGGGCATAATCCGACCTGGAAGCTGTTGTCGGCCGGCTTGGGGGTCCTGGGGGGGGGCCAAAGGCTGGTCTGTGGGACATTTCACGAGGACGTTCAGCGATTTGGATCGGTGCTACCTCGACAGTCCGTTCTGGGGCTCTCGCAGCGATCACATCATGGAACCGCTCATTAGGTCGATCTGGGACTTTCCCGGGTTGGTGTTCAGGGCGCCGTTCTGGCTGTGATGCCGTGGTCCATGCTGCTTGACGCTCGGTCTGTAGCGCAGGTTGAGGCTCAATTGGTCGCTCAGGCTGTTTTTCGGGTTGCCGTTCGTATTCTCGCTCAGGCTGTCTTTCAATTTGTCTATCCGCTTGTCTCTCAGACGGTAGCTCAGGGTATTGTGGAGCGGGCTTTGGTGAAGAGGGCCGGTAGGGCACAGAAATCTGTTCATCGACTCGCTGAGGTTCTGGTTGACTTATTTGCTCAGACCTCTGCTGAACTTCGACGGTTTGATGTACTGTTTCTGAGGATCGGTCTGCAGAAGTCTCTTGGGCTCCATCCACTAGCTGCTTCTTCCGTTGTGCCCTCTCCCTCGATGCCAGTAGGTCAATTGTGTCTCCTGAGGAACCATGGCATCCTTGGCGATTCCATTCACAGTTGCCACACTTCTGAAAGAGATCCCCGCCGACAATGATGCAGTCGTCAAAGGCGCCTTGGTTCTTATCACAAGACAGGCATCTCTTGGCCTGTATCGCCCCTGTCGCTTGAATCATACAAGAGAGCCATTTGACCCCCTTCGCCTCAGTTCGCTCGTAAATGCCTGCAAGATGTGTAGTGTTGAATCGTCGTCCTCGGCGGATCTTGACGGGTCTTCGTATCTCCAATTCTTGAATACCCTCGACCCATTGGTTCCAAGGCTCTATTTGCTCCACGGGTCCAATCACATTGCCATCAGCATCAACAATATCAACGAGACTCTCGGCTCCCCCATTATCGTGGTGCTCGACGCCTTCCATACGATCCCCGTCGTCGTCGTCTTCTTCTTCTTCAGGTCTCTCCGCTACCACTGCAGTTCCATTAGTAGGCTCTACTCGTGGGGTCGTTCCATTAAAGCCCGAGGATATCTCTGGCAACATTTCGGGAAGGACAATGCCTTCTGATTCTGGTCCGAGATGGTCTGGGGCATCAGGATCCTCTCCTCTTTTTTGTCTAAAGAATCGACGCATTTTGAACCAAATATCATGGAGCGTTTCTGTTCTCTTCTGGCGTGACGCGCGGTAGTCCTGTTCAATGCGCTCAAGTCGGCTGGCCTTTTCCTCACACTCATCCGTGGTGCGTGCCAGTTCAGCCTCGACTTTAGCGAGTTCCCTGGCCAGTCGGGATTGAGATTCTTTCAGTTGACTTCGCTGTCCTGTGAGGTCACTGAGTTTCAACCTGACTTCGTTAATTGAGAGCTGGAAATCCTTCTCGATCTTTTTGTTTTCTGCATCCTTCTTGCTGCGAAGATTAACCCAGAAATTGCGTTCTGTCTCGTCCCACACAGACTTTTGCTCCCCCTCTGGGAGAGAGTCCCAGACATCTTCCCCTGTGGCCATCGTGGGCCCAATGGTTCAAGCAACTGCTTATCACGGATCTGCAACAACAAGAAGACTTCAAGGTAGGACCAATATCAGTCGAGATGAAGTATGAGCAGTAGAAGCTTTGATGATTGGATGCATGAACTCGCTACTGGGTTACACGTGACGGCGTCTGGCTTAAGGAAATGAGCAGGCCGCAGACGGGCGAACGCGTTTCACTACCTAGGTGTTGTGCAGATGGTCGCAGGAATTTGTAAATCAGTGGCTCTGATCCGCTTGCCCAGAGGCTGAAATAGAGTCGTGGGGCGCGTGCTGAAAGCGGGTTGTAATCGGACTAATTCACCCCAAAAGTTGAGCTGAGGTAATAGGCTGAAAAAAAGAAATGAGTTGGCGGAAAGCGCGTGAGATTAAAAAAATTATACATTTAAATCTCGAAACTCTGATGGAGCGAGGCGTGTCGCGACCAGCGTGTATCGATCTAAGGAAGGATGATAGTGGTGGGTTTCAATAGGGAGGGAGCTGGCCTAGCATGAATGATGAAGCATGAAAGTGACAAATCCCCTTGTCATCCAAAGCTCGTTAGTGGCCGAATTGTTTTCTTTTTTTCTCGCGGCCGCTGTCAATGGGCATGGGCCTGTCGAAAAAGAAGCGGGTTTTGGCTACAGGAGCTGGCTTCCTCTCAAATGCCATTCAGGACCCCCAGCTGAGTCGGAACTGCAATCGGAATTAGATCGCTGTCGCGCAAATGAGCCCACGGTTTCGCAACGCGGGCCACTCCCTATCCCCTGCAGAAAGGTACAACCTCACTGAGAAGGAAGGACGTAATGGGGGATGATAGAAGGACGCGATCGAATAGTTTCAGGGTGTTTCTTGGGGTAAAGGGGAGGTGCAGCTGTGTTGCACAGTTTGTGGTACGCGATGCGCCTGGGAATGGGCGTGGTATGAACGATAAAGTTTTTCTCTGGGAGATAGATAGGCCACGATTGGGGGATTGGGGGGCGAGAATAATGTGCGCAAAGACAAGGAGGACGCCGGATAAGGTAGATTAAGTATAAAAAGAGTATTCGCGAATAATAGTAAGCTCAGACGCTCACCTCCAAGCAGGAAAGTACTGTAAAGGAAAATCGGGTAAGGTAAGTGTCAGTGTCTGACGTGGGAAGGAGGGTATGTAGATAGTAGGTAGTAGATAGTCGTCAATCCAGTCAAGTCAGTGAGTGGGAGGAGTGGAGGACCGTAGAGTGATAAAGGGAAAGGCTGACTGTAGGATGAAAATGAATAAGGAATAGTATAATTAGGCAGAAGAGGAGGGAAAGGAAAGAGAGTTTAGGTGAAGGTAAGGTTAGGTAAGTTTAATATTATTATGTACTTTGCTCGACAGACTGACTGACTGACTGACTGGAAAGGGAAGTGCTACAGTACCTATGAGCTATCTCACCTCACCTACCGGGCCTAGGTAGTGTACTTCCATGGCCTGGGCTGGCTGGCACCTAGGAGGGATGGATGTATGTACTAGCAAACAGCCAACCGAAACCATCGCAATGGGGCGAATGAGAGGAGAGCACGAATAAGGTGTGAATGCAGATTGCAGAAAGCTATTAGCTCTACTGGTAGTAGTAGGCCGAGTTAGTAACTAGTAGGTACCTGCCAACGTGAGGTTGGGAGGTATATGTATGGATCCGTACTCAACGTAAAAGCACATGTGTGTCAAATCAAACCTCACGTCACATCAGGTAGTTGTGCGGCCAGGTACGTGCACCAAACTACCTACGAGGAAAAGTACTACAAGTATCTTTTCTTCTCCCTACTAAGGTAAGTCTGTAGGATAATCGCCTTCTTTCCTTTCCTCTTTGCTAGCTTATTTCCCGTCTCAGCTACTTTCGCGCGCTTTGTTTCCGCTAGATCTTCGTGGACCCTTGCACCGATCGACCACTCATAGAGGCTGGACTGGTATCTTAGTAGTCTGTACTCTGTAGCTTGTCCCGAGACAGTGCCTAGAGGCTAAGGAATAAGAATTGAGTTTCGACAGCAGTTGAAGCTACCTCATCACTTGAGAAACCAAGTGTCATAGTAACTACCTAAGTACGTGACGATATATCTCTCGTTTTCTTGCCAACCTAGGTGCTAAGGTATCGAGGAAATTCCCCATGTCCAATCAAGCACGTGTCTGTCATATGCTACATACCTACCTAGGTATGTACATCGCCTGATCAATTACATTACGCTGCTACATAAGTCCTAGGCATATTGATTCAATCTCCACCTGTTGGTTCTGCTTTCACTTCTCCATTATAAAAAGGTACCCAGCGTCCGGTACCGAACCATGCACGAAGCGAGTAAAACGTAAAACTCGACAGGCCACCCCCTGCTTCCGGTGCCTCTTTCGCTCTAGTGCCTTATCACGTGCCAGGAAACTATACGCGGTGAATCCAGCATTAAAGCGAACGAGGAAGGAGAGAAAGTCGAAATCACAAGTCAGCCTCATCATCAACGTTCAGAACATCTATCGAAGAGTTTTTTTTTGTGGTTCCCCCTGAGAAGACCCGAGATTGATGAGATTCATGAGCTCAACAAGACTCCGTTCTAAGCAACACGCATACGCGACCCTGTCGTTGTTATTTACCCGCAGGTTATACCTTGGTACTAATCAGTTATCTTAAGTCCATACCACGGCACCAAATTACACATAGTCTCGAGCCCGAAACGGATATATGGAGACGGTAATAATGTTCGGCTGTGCGCTTCCTTATTCCCCTCCAGTGCGACCAACTTGGTAGCGGTAGCCCAGCATACTAGGAATACCTATAGCTCTACGTATAACAAAGGGAATGGACTTATATACGAGCAGCTGCCCTGGTCGTGTTTCCTTAGCTTAGTTGTCGTGGTTGGTTGGCTACATTACGTGCGATTTGGCTCCCTCCAATTCCGTCCCGGCCCCCTTCACCCTCACTCAAATCCATCGAGAGTTCTCGCAGCACAATGCTTTGTCACGACAAGTCTCAAGATAAAAGCCAGCAACGCCAGCTGGCACTGTCCAATGGATGCGGCACTGTGGTATATCGTCTCCACGCCCCCTTGATCCTGTGGCGCCGGGTCCCATGCTGACACGATAGTGCTTGTTAAGAAATACCTACCTAGCTCCTAGGTATGTACCTACTTAGACGGGGAGTATCAACTAAACTTAATCTTCCTGTGTATTCATGCATACTACGTTGTACTTCCTTGTCGATATCGCATATCCATATTTTTGCCTGTCCCGCGTGCGGCACATGTTTCTTAGTTGGTTGTGATCTCATCCTTCACAGTATGTACTAATCGTTTATTATGTACGAATATGCACATCTTCGACCTATGTTAGTTAGTTCCTGGATATAACCTGGTTTTCATTATCATCGCCAATAGGCTTCGGAGACGGCCGAGATGGGAGGTGGGGAATGGGTTATCCATTCGTCCAGTGACATGACCTCTCCACTAACATGGATGGATGCTCTGCCAAGCTACTACGAATATCAACCCGAAAGTTTCTTACCGACACGAGACTTCATTCTCACCAATCCCAACTCGGTATAATACCACGGATCGCTCAGCTTAAGTCGATGTATCATAAGCCTATCTGGCCGACTATCAGATCAGATCATACTAACAATCTTTGTAGTCCAAGAATCACGATGCAATCAAAAACTCTATCAAATGGCAAGCGTTGCAAGTATAGTTTCATTAATATATAAACTACCTATATGATTATATGCAAAACTCGCAACAAACTATATGCCGTTGTCCATCCGGGTCATCAAGGTTCCCCTAATTAACAAGCATCTCTTGCTTCCCCCTAGGCCGTCCGTTTGCCCGTCGGTTTTTTCGTTATTCCAGCTGTGCCCATCCAGGCTGGTCACTCCTATACAGTCCATTAAAACGCCGCGCAATGTAAAGATTCTAAAAGCAAAATAGCCCAATGTTTCGTGTTGCTCTACAAGAGCGCCATGAACTGCACGCCACGCGCTGTATCAAAATAGAAGGAAATGAAGTCTCGTTAATGGCGTCAAAGCTGTTCTGGTGGTCAGAGCGTTTAGTACTTGGCCGAGTATCGTGCCGCGCTTGGCGAGTAAGGCAGATCATAGGAGCTGGACTGAGCATAGGGATCCTCCGAAAAGACAGTCGCCCTTCGGTCTTCCTCTGGCAGAAGCTCCTTGACCTCCCAGTTGTTCATCCTTGAGCCGACTGAAAATTCAAGATCTTCCTTGGTGATTGAATCCCAGTACTGTTAAAATGTTAGTAACTAACCGCAGAGTTTCGGAGTTATATTTGACTCACCTTGTACACCATCATTACGCCCAGCAAATTGCAGACTGTGGCGAGGAACAGTCCGTCGAGATAATGGCTGATAGCGACACAAATCTTTGAGCTGAAAGCGTAGAGAAGGACCTGACCAGCCACAAAAAAGAAGATGCCAAACGCAATATCGCCGAGAGGCCATCGGTCATGCAGCGTCCTAGTCACGAGCAGAATTTGCATGGCCACGTACACGAAAAGCTGGACAGCATTCAAAAGATAGAGAACGACGAACAGTCCAACAGTGTTGGTGGGTCCAAGTCCAGCCCAGCTCTTGAAAGTCGCCAGAGAAACGAGGAAGCTGATGGCGAAAGCAGCCAGAGAGCAGATGCGCATCATCCATACTGACAGAGGTGTTCCGTCTTCATACAACTGGAATCCAACAAAGCCATTGATCAGGAGACATGTGATAACTGCACTGCTAAGTCCATTCTGCACACTGACGAAGTACGGATACGGGTCGCTTCCCGGAGGTGCAACACCAGCGTCGATAATGAGAGACATGGCAGTGAGGAGCATATAAAGGTAGAAGAAGCTGAGAATCTCCTTGCGGCCAACAGCGGTGAACTTGCTACGAACGTGGAGAATCATAATGACGGTCATAATGAGCGCAACAATGTGCATCACCGACGCAGCGCCTTCGAAAATGATGGTGTTGGCAAGCTCGATATTGCGTGCATAGCATTCGGGCTGAATACCGGTACGGCCGGTAGCTTGGAGTGTAGGTCCAACGGATGCGCATAGTGGCAGAGGTGCCGTCTCACAGATCCAGGTGAAGTCGCCAAAGCCAGACATGATGGGCGAGTAGAGATCACTGCTCGCTTGTTGTTGCAGGAGTTACGTAGATCCAAAAGTGAGCGAGAGTGCGGGGAACGGTGAATCGAATATCGCGATAACGAGTGGCAGAGCGATTGTCGTAGAGAAGATCGTTTATATCGTCGTATCGGTGTCGTCGAAACCCCTCGGCGCGATAATCAGTCGTTGACCCAACCCTTTCAATCGTCCTCGAGGCTCGAGGGCGAATATTAAGAGATATCCCCAACTACAAGGGGTCCAAACTTCGATCGGAATGCAATCACAACCCTTTACTGCGTAAAAGGGGGAGTGTTTCGCTCGGTCGGATAGCAAATGTCTCGACCTTGACCGATGGCTCGTCGGCGCCCCCTTTCTTCAACCTAGCGGCTAAAGAACCAAATCTGAAAACGAGAACAGAGACAAGAAAACGGGTCGGATCTAAAACAACAAGAACGAAACAGATGCGATGCGACGCGACGACTGCGGTGGTTTAATTCGAGGGATCGAAGCGAATGTGTTGCATGCCTCTGCTGCGCTTTAGGCTCAGGCGAAAGAGATGAGTGAAGGTCAGAAGAGACAGAGTGGAGCGAGCGGAGGATCTCGTTGCTGTGCCGTTGTTGTGGGAAAGTGGCAGAGGTGGGGAAGTAGAGGCGTTCAAAAAGTGGCTGGTGTGTTATATGATTGGTCCGTTTCTTGGCGTTGCTGTAGGGAACGCATTGTGCCCTGTTTGCTGGCGATATATCCCTGTTCCATAAGGTAGTCAAGACCTATAATTTCAAAGGCAGAGGCGATAAATATATATGACCTTGGTCTCATCACCAACTTAAGTCCTTTCAAAAAAAAAAAAAAAAAAAAAAAAAAAAAAGTTTTCAGCAATACTCTATGCCGCTTCCTGGAAAAGCCTTTTATAATTCTACGGAAGTTAAGGTTTCTGAAATTATCACTATTTCTGTTTAGTGTGTAAGGTACCCCTTGAAGAGCAAGAAAACACTAGACCTTGATATAGGGTATTAAAATAAACTTGTTGAAAGACCTAAATATTTTTATTGCTCAAGGTCAAAGTCCTGTGTTTTCTTTGCTCCCCTTGGTACCCTAGAGCAAACACTACGTATTCTAGACCCGAACCCAAGGCGGCATAAAATTAGGTTATACGGTGTAGTCAGATATAGGGACGAGACTCAATCACCAGAGAGTTTATGTTCATGAAGTTAACGTTATAATTGACTGCTGCTTAACCCATTAACATGTGTTCAAACCTACCTCAGAAAAGTCAAAGTGTAAATTGTATGCCATGACAGGAGCTACAAATAACTGCTTAAGTGCCAGCGAGTAAAGCCACACTCGGGCACCATCATAGCCCTGTGCCGTTGAGCCACATGAGGAACTTATAAGCGCACGTATTGTCTAACCATAATGCCACCGACGAACAGGTAGGTTCGAAACACACACACAAAACCAGAAGCATCGTCCTGAGTAAAGCGCCCGTAATGTATAGCAGACTGTGGTGTATGAGCACGGGGTTGGCGCTTTTGGCAGAACCCTCTGTTGATTGTGATCTACTCTAAGAGTCATAACTGACATCCTGCGCGTCCGTCTATATACAGGCGATGTTGACGCCGACGTCATGCAGAGAAATCTGATGTTGGATGAACGCTGCGATTTGATGAGCTTTCCGTGAAGAAGCCCGATGCACGTGAAACATGCTTCATTGCCAACCTATATGGCCTCGCAGCATTCATCGCTAAAAAAACAAGCCAAACTCCAAGCCAAATGCGACCGAAAGCCCTGATGTCCTGATCCGTTTCCTTATGTAGTCCTATCCGGGAGACTATTGAACCCTGGCCTATTTCTTTCCTTCCAAACGCCTATGCCATGCGATGCTGTGATGCAAATTCGACCCCAAAAATCTAACGTCATAAAAACAAGGATGCAATGATCCGTGAAAAAAGTGCGAAACATACTTCAGATGCCGGGTTGAAATGGCCTCAGAGCTGAGGCTTACGTTGTGTGGTGCGGTGAGATTCATGAACGATCGCAGGGTAACCCTGCCATCCCTAAGACGGGTAGTGTCCCTGAGCGAGTCCGTGAGGGGGGAGGTTCTGTGGGTGACTGCGGTTATAAACCATAAATTCTGGGACAATGCCAGTTCGCAGGTCATTTCGTCGTCCCAGTGGCTGATAGTGCATCTGTGTTGGGGGAATAGGCACAGCGAGATGATATTGATCCAGTGAGGCCGAAGGTGGGGGGCACAAGAGCGTATTAACATGGCGCACAGGTTTGTACGGACTAGGTCGCTGTTGCAGGAAGACACTCGGCGAGTTGGAAATGGGAGTGTGCACCATAGGAGTGTGAACAGCCGATGCTTGACCGTATGTCTCAGTTAGAGGCGATGAGTTGAAGGGCCCCAGACGTCCAGGACTGTGTTGCTTGTTTGGCGTACCGAAGTTAACAGGTGCCTGAGTAGGAAAGCCAGCTTGCGCCATGGTGACACCCGTTGTTGTGGGAAGCGATTGCTTCTGCACCATAGCGGCGGGGCCTGATGGATAGACTGTTGACATGGCACGCATACCGGTCTGCAATGGAGGGAGTGAGACGTGAACAGGCGGGGCAACCTGCTGCGTAGGTTGAGGATACCCGTTGATATTGACATTGCCGTTGTTGAAGGGTGTCAGTGTAGGCTGAATCTGAGGCTGGAGCTGGGGTTGTCCGGTCACGACAGTGAGATGGGGAACAGGTAGCCTCGCCGGCTCAACGACTCCATTGGATCGTGGATTGGCAGCTTGGACCATCGCGGCAGCTGGAGCTCGTCCAGGGGGAACAAGTCGCTTCGCGGGGTGTTCCATAATATCTTCCTCGGGACTTCGCTTCCGTGAGACAGGGAACTGCAGGCTGGGCTTGGTAGCCAATGGAGAGACGGTGTTCGAGTGGTATGCAGACCAGGTTTGGGAATGACTCGAGGTAGGTGAGTAGTTGGTCGTTGTAACAGCCGGAGTAGGGAGATTGGCGGTGGGCTGCATCATAGCCGTCGGTGAAGCGACAGGCGAGTGATGAGACTTGTTTGTTGGCGAAGGAATATGAATCGGGGATGCTGGCAATCGCACAGCTCGCTCGTAGTACTCGTGGAAGCAAGAAAGCTTGTCCAACCAGCCCTCCCATTGTTCCTTTGTAGCAACCAAGTTGTATCGCATGTTGCTCAGGAACTCCACCTCCATGACATGGATCTCCTGCACATGGAAGGTTGACACTTCGGCCCAGGTCTTGTTCGTGTAGGTGTTATCATCCAAGACTGTGACAAGGTCAGTTCATGTCTGACACCCGTATTAACTCATCACTTACATTTGTTCCCGAGCATGAGGGCCACAGTCAACAATCGATATTCACTGCCGGCACGGCCCTTGATTTGAGGGGTTGACATCTTCAACCGGTAGATGAATAGCAATGCCAACAGGATGACATTTTGTGTCACCTGTGTCGTCGACAAAACGGTGTACACCCACTTCCGAAATTGGTCGTGGGGATTGGCGAGAGACGGTAACCGAGGGATGAGGGCATTGGGGTCTCTGACACGGATGGATTCGGCCTGCTTGAGTTCCTCAATCGATTCGAACCAGAACAAGCAAGTCATCTATTCCTATTAGCATTTTGAGGATTCCACATGTGTTTGAGATCGCATACCTGAGCAGCGAAATCGGTGAGGTTTCCACCTGAGGGGCTGATGCACTTGGGGATTTGCAGGCTATGGTAGACAAGCGACTCGGATTCGTCGTTGCCCCCTGACACAGTCGATGCAGGCGTTGAAGGCCTGACGGTCTGTACCAGGGCCTGCGACTCTGCTGAGATTGATCCATTTCGGTGTTGAGAGACTTGGGAAGTCGAATGTAAATTAAGCTGAGGTTGTGCAGGTTGCGTCGAAGGGTCATGCTGGTAGTAATGGTTATATGTGGTTTGTTGCGATTGTTGCTGCTGCTGTTGCTGTTGCTGTTGATCTTGTTGCTGGGTGGGATATCTGTAGTATTGAGATGCTCTCGCATCGGTTAGAGGAGCTGCAGGTCGGGCAGCCTGAGGCATTGCAGCGGGATAGTTGTGAATAGCATGATTCTCCCATGAGGCCAGCTGGGGCTGAAAGACAGTGCTCATTTCGTCAGTCGGGGGAGTCCTAAGCCCGTTTCGCGATACCAGAGTGTTGTTGAATCGAGAGTGCAGCTTTGGCAGTTGTATATTTGAAGGAAAGCTAGGTTCCCGGCTGCCTGAGCCGTGTGGAGGTGAGGGAGGAAAGTTCAAGGTCCCAAGCAATATACCAGCCGACATAGAGGCCTATGTGTTTCGCCTGCTTGCTGTTGGGCGAGGCAACAGGCGCAATCGCCAAATTCGATGTTAATTCGGGTTGGGTATTTCGTGAAAGCTTCACTCTCAAAGTAAGCCCCACTGCGTCACTGCGTGTTGACTTATTGTGCCGGCAAAAGAACAATTGAGTTTACCCCGCCGCCAAAGCCTTCATTCGTTTTATATTGAGAGCTTGGAGATAAAATCGGCGAATGAGTGTGTCGAGAAAAATGTGGTCTATAGATACTCTTGGAGGACCAGTGCCATGTTCGACTGGCACAGGCTGGCAGTGTACTCGCAGTAGCGGCTCAAAGCGAAGAAATTCGGCGGAGATCGTTCGTTTCCTGGATAACAGAGTGATTGTTCGTTTGTGAGATCGGACAGTGAGGACAAAGCTACTAGAAAGATAGCTAGTATAAGCTCGCTGCGGCTGGAGAGTAGTTGTATTCGCTTTGAAGATGGAGGTTGAGTATGGTCTTGGAGGACTCCCAGGTTAGGAAGTTTGGATATTTTGGTAAGGTAGGTAGCCAGGAAGGAATAGGTAGAAGAGAGAGGAAATAGGAACAGGAACAGAAACAAGAAAAGGAAAGAAGAAAAAGAAGCAACAACGGAATGGGCTCAGTCAGTCCATGGCTGGTGGTTGTGTGCGTGTATGTACAGACAGTCCTGTAAGGTAGTTGACTTCCATTCACTTGGATTAGACTTGGTAGTCTCGTCGTTCGTCAACCAAGTGTGGTTCTCTCTCCTAGACGCAGCCCAGTATAGTATAGCGCATTTAGCGTAGAGTACCTACAGTACCTAGCGTAGGGAGTAGAAAGTAGGGGTGTCCGTCCCCAGTTCAGACCTAGGTACCCAGACCCAGCCAGCCCAGGGCAGTCCCAGTGAAGTGGAGCCCCCTGCTTTTCCACTGATAGCCCCATTAAAGTACATGATCTCACCACTGAACAGACTAAGGTTTAGAAGTACCATCCTTGAAAGTGATGGAAGCCCTGGATCAGACTCAGACTCAGACTCAGACTCAGACTTAATGGGGTCATGTGCTGCCGTTCCGTTGGCCGAGAGTAAGTGTACATTTGTATGTATGTAGGTACTCTTTCGGTCATTCACACTATTTCATTCATTCTTTCACTCACTTACTCACTTACTCATTCATTCATGTTCTCAGACCTCAGACTCAGACAAGACATTGCACACGCACACCCGCCCGGCCGTCCCTAGGCCAGGTTGCGCTCCGTGTCCTGTGGTACTAGCCGGGCATGTATGGCTATACTTGTTAGTTCTCAGACAAACCCATACAAAGCCCGGTACCACCGACATGACAATCCTGTGTCGGCCATGTCGCGAGCCTCTGCTAGACCTGCTACTTCGGACTAGACCAGGGCCATCGTGGCGCTCTCCAGCTGACACCGCAACCAGCGACAACCCCGGCTTCCGTGAGGTGAGGTGCTTTGCCTTGTGTTAGCTCCTATCCATTATTACGGCTATCACACGCCCCCATAGCCCAAAACCACACGCCCCTCACTCGCCGCTAAAACTCCCAAGCTTCCTCCACTCCTCTCCAAGCTCTATTGGATACAAGCCCGCTAGATAGCGGAGTCCTGGGTGCTGGAACCTACCATTCATCAACTGCATTCTAAGCCCCCAGCTCAATTGTTAATGGAGCATCAAATTCGTTCAAAGTCGCCCCTGGAACGCCCAAGGGGTCGCCCGGTCGGTGCCGTGCTCATAGCTGTGGGCGGGCCTGACGGAGGCCTTGTAAGCGGCGGCGGGACCTTACTCAAGGGATACTTGCGGTATTGGTTTTGATATTGAGATGGGTATTGAATGTAAATGGATATGATGAGAGTGAGACTCGTAACGACACCTGCTCAGCCAGGAGGAATATAATAATAATAATAAAAAAAAGGCGGCAGATGAGTCCGTCGTCCCTGGAGGCCTTGAGGGATTGACATGCACACCTCTATGCACAGGTTGGATTCCTCTCAGCCCATCCACGAAGCCTGGGGCTTGTATCCGTATGCGAGATCCTTGATATGAAAGGATGGAGGTTTCGACAAGCACAACCATTGTGGAGTGTCTCTCGAATCATCAATGAAAGTTCATTGGGCACACGTCGGTTTAGGACTGGTACAAAGCCTATCATCCATCGGCCCTGTACGGATACAGTAAGTTACAGTGCTGCTGTTCTATGTACTGTAATAATTTGTGTTATGGACGGTCATATGTATCAACCTGAGTTCAACTCAGCATTTCCCTTTTAATTAGGTATTCATTGTGTTGCATGCTCGCTTGTCCAACAAGTCTTGAGCCATCTAAACAGATGGTGTGTCGGAACCTTCACTTATTTGTACTTACCCAACCCGCAACAGTGGTGCAACTCCATCTTTGAAATGCTGCTTGCCTCATGAGTTGTCCGTCAATCATGAGCTTGAACCCATGAGGAGCCATGAGGAGCCATGCCACGGCGCTTACTCCACTTCTATTCCCTGCTTGACCTTTTCAGGAACGTGATTGCGTGAATGAAGGCCGCGTGTAAATAATCACCAGGTTTCCTGCCCTATTCATTGTTGATGATACCGCTCCGTTCTCATTCATTGCCCTGTTGTGTTATGCTGTGCAGGTTGTGCCGTGCAGTGATCAGCTTTGGCTTTGGTTGGTTTGGGGTCGGCTAGCCGTGTTTTTAATATATTGAGGCGGCAACCATCGTTAGATTGCTAGACAAGTCCAGTCATGGTTCAGGAGAATAAATGCACCAGAACTTCCGGCACGGCATGCCTGAGAAAGGAACAAAAATGGTCACTGCTTTCAAGCCCGAGGGCAATAGCAGGAGCAAGGAATCAAACATAGCTGTCATGTACCCCCACAACAAGGGACAAGTCCATTCCCTTCCAAATGGAATCAACACCCATTCGCTGAGAGGCGCCGCAAATCTGTGCCGCTCGTCGAACTATTAACGGCTAAAGTAATTTTCTGCGTCTTTGTCACTCAGCATGCGAGCGCCAGCACCGTGCTTTAGATATGAGCATTTTGCTTCACCCCCGAGTCCTCATGACTTTCTGAGACACTACAATGAGCATATTGGGATTATGGCTGCACTCATTCTTTGGTGGTGTAGCGCTCGTAATACTCTGTATTGTATACGGACGCAGTTGGTGGGCCTGCTGAGCCAGCGTCCCTTCGGCAGATATTAGGTCTCCCGGATCCTTGGTCTGGCGCCGAGTCGTTTTCTACAGTACTAGACTGAAATTCTTTCCAAGTGGAACAAGGATATTGAATCCGTCTTATCGACCATTGAATGAGGTACGTAGTAGCACGTAGTTAGAAGCCACCGTCTGGTCCCATCCGATAACCTGGCATTGAACGGTGGGAATCCCTGCCGTTGCGGGTATTTCCCCCTCGCCCTGAGGAGGTGCTGGACAGCGCCATGAACGGAGCCTAGGGAGCCCAGCCTGTCATCACACTTCCAACAAAGAGAGACTAGGGATGATGATCCAAAAACTCAACCGGGGCAACCCAGAAGTGACCAGTTAATTGTTGACGGCACCGAATCTGCATCTCGCAGACCTCGAGCTGTGTCAGTCAGCCCAAGACAATACCGGCACGTCCGCACGCCAAGTAGTTGAGTTAACTTGTAGCACTAATAATCGACACATGGTCCGGAGTCGGTTTGATGCCCTCTGACAGAGCCCTTGTCAACTTGTTGCAAGCAAAGACGTATTCTGGTCTCAGATCGTCCTTCCCATTGAAGGGCGCCTGATTTCACTGAGAGCTAATAAATGCAGAATGTACACAGATGAAGAAAAAGTCTTCGTCCAGGCCCTGTGGTGCATGAGGCTTATTGCCGTTAGGAAGTAAGTCAATTGTGCACAAGCCTGTCACTGCATTCCGTTGGCTGCAACCTTGCTTGGCCAAAAACAACTGGCGTGCCCAACAGGCGCCAAGGAGACATGGACAAACCTTGGTAGCGGGTTGCGAGAATCAAGACTGGCGTCTCTAATTTCGTACAAGGAGGCAGGAAGACGATTCAGTAGCCAGCTTGATTGATTGCTGCGTACCGGGTACATGCATATGGACGTAAGTAGCCTTATTGTGTAATTCGTGACAGAGCCGAGGATTTTTCTGCTTATGTTGTGGCCAAGACTCTTTTGATGTTGTCTTATAACTTGCCAGTCAAAAGAATGCAAAATCCATTGATGACTTCAAAAGGAATCTTTTGATATGACATCGGCCAGGCTGACAATGGATCATCATGCAGCTCATTCGTCAACACTATGATGGCGTTCATCATCGTATTCTCGACCTCAGGTACCGGTCCTTCCCAGTCGTGAATATATGCAAGCCCAGGCCACTTACGCGCAGTAGAGGAAGTTCCCTTGCACACATTGCCAATAAGAGCGCCAGTGGCAAGGGAATGAATGACTTGTCTCGTCTCTCTTTACTTTTTTCTTAGCAGCGGAAAGCTCGAGAGGCTATCTCCGGCAGCTCGGGCAAGAGTGCAGTGCATACGAACCTGTAACGCATAAATCATTTGTAGCGAGACAGGCTTACCTGATCAGCAATAGCTGGCGGAATCGAGTACGTACGCATGTGGGCTTGGTACATAAAGTTGGTTGTATCCTGACGCGTGCCTGCGGTCGCCTCGTATGAAGAGCAAAACCATGCCGCCGCAGCCTACTTTTCTCGTATGTACGTGGGTGCAAAGCTCACGAAGAGGATGGTGAAGTGGGTGCTGTGATGACCACTTGAGTAGGTACGGAGTACATGCGGATAATCAATCTAGAAAATGAACGAATCAGTATGGTACAGAAGCCAGCCAACCATAGTGAGTCACTTATGACAGGGAAACTACCCTTGGAGATTACCCTTGCCTTTCCAATTTTCTCACTTTGGCGCAAAGGAGCAGTAGGGACTTTGGCGCAAGGATGATTGGTTGAATGTTTGAAGGAGTGAATCAATACATGTAATGGATACATACATCATGAGACAGTGACAGGCAGAGAACTAAGCGGATGTATGTCAGATTCAAATGTAAGATGATTTAGTTGGAGGACGATGAATTTGAGCATGGAACAAACCCCTTCCAAGGATCATCTTACCAAGTTTGTCCATCTTCTGTCGGCAGGAGGCAGGCAGGCACATACCTACATGGTACCTAGGGCCTAGATAGTGAGGTAGGTACTTACCTTACCTTACTCACTCGTATGCAGTAGCAGTTGCCCCATTGTCTTTAAACTTCCTAGGGGGAAGAAGACACGGGACCGCCAAGCCAAGCAACTATCAGAGAAGGGAGTTAGGATGGATATCGATAGAGAAAATTTTGGTCGATCACTTATAAAGGCTGTATCAGAATTTGATACACAATGCACCCCAAGAATGTGAGGCAGCATCAACATTTTTAGCATTCAGTGCAAGAAGGAACGATGCCTGCGATGTATCTCTCGTGTTGGTATTGGACTTTTCAGCATGCGTCAACACTGCTAAGCAAGGTAAAATACCTACCTACCTAAGGATCGGCAATCACTTCACTTCATGGATGGCCGATGGATAAGCTTGATGAGGAAGGAAAGCAGACTGATTACTACCTTCCCTGAAAATGGAAAGTGGGAGGAACGGTACCTCTTTCAGCCTGACAGTGCTATGATTGGTCAGAGCCTCTGCAATTGTAATTCTTGACGGCCCTCGGGATTCAAGAATAAACCGGCACCATTTGCATTGCATTTTATTGTCTGACAGTCATCAATAAGTATTTACTGTTATGTTGGGAAAACTAAGCAATGATATTACTCTGGTCGATGCCTTTCTGAGTTGTTAAGAAAAAGAAAGAAAACCCTCGGAGTTCCCCAAATCATCAGTTGTAAATACACCATTGCAAGGTACCTACCTACTGTACCTCGACTTTTGGGTCCTGATCAACGCACCCCTTGGCAGGGAAGGAAGCATCGAAAACCAAGACACCGGCGCTTTCCCACATGTGTCATTGGCTTCCGCCTAACCTCACCAGTCACCACCATTGGATCCCTACCTCTAGTACGGGCTGTAGCCAGCAGCTGTTTCTTGACTGAGAGGTCCTGTCGCTTGTCACTTGTGCACCTGTCAGCCGCCATTCTCATCCCCTCAACGCTATCAAAAAAGACCCACCATGACCATCTCATGCCCACCATGGCCTGTACTGGAGGCATTACAAATGGTGTTGGAGACGATACCCAGTTCCGGTCTCATCCTTTCTCAGCTCAAGATGCTACTGTGCAGTACAGTTGATACCTACCTCCATGTGATGTGTGTACTTGCATCAGCAGCCACGATGCGAAGAACCGATTCAATCGTCATCCGTACACACATACGTCCCTATATCACTGAGCCACAAGAAAGAATTACTTTCAGGCTCAAATCGATTTTGAAGATAGAACCCAAACAGGCGCTTTGACCATATCGACATTTGGAGAGCTTGCAGCGTCTGAGGCAAACACACAAAACGCAGACACGCTGCCAACCAACCATCGCAAATACAGTGGAGTCATGAACTGGCTTGGGCTTAGCCCATTTTATTTTGTTACTCTGCACTGTGATATTACTTGACTCTGTTTTCGCTGAAGCTTGACTGAAAAACACAACTGTGGTTCTCGTTCCCCGGTGTCGACATTATGCCACTTTGGGCTGAGCCGCTGCTGCATCCTCCGCTGTACCCGCCCTCAACACTGCATTGTGTTGGCCAAAGGCCCTGACGACATATGTTCGGTTCCAGTCTTGCTCCTGGTGTTGGAGGTGTGGGGTTGAAGAGTGCATGGTCCTTCACAAACGTAACCAAACTTGAGTTGATGAGCCTGCCCAGCATCTTTCGGAGACAGGCACATTTTGATATACGCCAAAGACTCATGTGCTCCGCCATCATTAACGATGCACTTGACGAGGCAATCGATATGTGCATTCAAGGCTTGCCATGCGGCCCTTCCGCTGAGCTGTACAGGGTGATCTAACCAACACAAAGGATCATGCTCCGAGACAGAAGACAAAGGGCTGTGCCAAATAATCACACTTACACATCTGCCGCCCAATCATGGCCGATCTTCACTGTTGGCTGACTCTGAGAGTCTCCAACAGCCTCCGCGTCTTTTTAGCTTCTGAACTCGATCAACCTAGGTATTCCCGCACGGCCGCCTACTCACCGTCAAGCATCAAATTGGGGCGCCGTCTTGTCTGTTGTTACTCATAGTCCAGCGCCAACCAAGACTGCCTTTCTTTTTGTAGGAGACGTTTTTGAAACTACGAATCCCTAGCTCGACAGCGCCGGCCCAGGCGCCATCTTGGCACTTCTATTATCGAAAAGCTTGCCTATCCCTGCGAATTCGAAATGAATGGCAACGCTGTGTGACACCCCTACTCCCAAGGATTTTCAGAGACAAGATGCCTCAAACCGCAGCACTTGTTTAGGCATATGAATCCGTCCGACTACGGCTACGGAATTCGCCCCGGACATGCGTCCACACATCTACAGCATTGAATCACACCATGGTCGCGAATACGGCATTCCAACTTGTCGGCCCCCGATAATTGATAACACCCGCGGGTCACACACGTAGCGGTCGGTGATCCGTGAATGCAAACGAGGCCAAGATTGAATACGCAATGTTAATACACCCCAGCATCGTACCTCGCCAGTGCCTTGTCATCGAATTTTTCGAGATCACGCAAAGACGGGTCGTTTCGTCGTGTCTGGCTGGTAGTGTCAGTCTCGCCCTGGGCTCTCATTGGCTTGGTGTCTCTCTAACTTCAGGAATACAGCTTCATGCGCACCCTAGGCTTGGTGATATGTGCTTAATTCTCGCCTACCACCACAACCAACCACCGGGCCTCAATGAGAGTCATCAGCTAGACGCTTGTGGTCTGGTAGTCTGGCTGGTCTGGTCCCGCCATCTTTATCACAACCTACCACATCGGCGATGATCCGTTATATTGGTAGATGATGATAATGAGACGGTTGGCAACAGCATTATTATGTGCAAGAGCACATCTTACAGCGCAACCCCGAGGTCGGCTCGGCAAATACTGGTCAAGATATAGAGTACTTGCTGTGAATCAACAGACAAGGCGGCACTGAAGGCTTCCGATACATCCCCTACATGGAGCTATAAAGTCAACATCCTGACGAAAGATGATGCTCTGCAGCTCTATCCATGAATCAGGTGGCTCACAATCCACAATAACAAGGTCTCAGTTGGCCCTGGTTCGCCATGAGCAAAGGCCACTCCAGCATCATGCTCCGCAGTGCAACTTTTGCGTTCGGCGTGGAGAGACGAATCGTATCCACTAACTTATTACAGATTTGCCTTCATTAGCAAGCCACTCACTTGGTTGCTCAAAGCCTGTTGTTGCGACGTTCTCCTTATCACTCCACGCCCCTCTGCCCCTCAACACGTACGGTTCTAATTATTTGATTCAAGCGTGAGGAATTTATGATGCAGGGATGCCCAGACCCGGTGGAAATCCCACGCTTACATACATCCCCCATCACTAATTGCTGTCCTACTGTACGGATACGTATGTACGGCCTACAGTCCGGTCTACGTACAACTTCGACGAGGGCTTTTGTAGAGATGAGGTGGCCAGGGGTCTGCCATCCCCTGCTTCGCTATTGATTAACTTTGACCTCTTGTTGGTTCAACATGACTCTTGTTCGGCTACGACACATGCTTTCTCCTCACCATCTTGGCGTTGTTCTTCTCAGCCCTCGGGTGATGATCAATTGATATCTCTGGAACAAAGGGTAAGCCGGCGCCGGCAACGTCACTTTGGCCGTGGCGTATGGTGAAGCCGGACGGTGATCTTTACTCCAAGTTGCTCATTATTGGACTTTCGGAGCAGTCCAGGCCATGCCACGACATATCATAGTTTGGGCGAGAGCTCGGCCTCAATTCGTCGATGGCACTACGCGACCGTTTCATAGGAGTTGTTGCGCCTTTCATCAATTGGGCACCTATACATAGTATGCATGGCCGATACCCTCTGTGTCGACGTTGAGTTTCGGTACAACCTAGCCAGATGGTGGCATCATCATCGCATAAGGGGCACGGTGGTGTTCATCTCTACTGTCTTTATTGGTATCCCTACCATGATCGAGGCTGACCTGAAACTTTGGGCAAGAGACTCGACTTTCCAGGACTTACCTCACCACTGCGTGCCACACAATACACAACAGTGTCTATATACAAGTAATTCATCAGACAAGAAAACTGACGAGGTATAACGGTTGTACGGGTTCAAAATAATACGGTGGTCTCAGTTCGAATGCTCATGATGAAAGACTGTCGTTGGCACGCCTGTTGAAACCACAGGGTAGGTGACGGTGATAGGACATCCCTGTATCTCTGGGGGTTTGAACCATTCGGACGGACCAACTACCAACCCGAACTTTGGCCCTCATGATGCCGCTCAATTCTGGATTTCGCAAGAGAGTTTCACGCTCACGTTCTGTTTAAGAAGGAGGGGGCAGGTGAACAAAATGTGGAGGCTAGTTGTGTATTTTGTTTCCTTATAGCCTAAGCACAAGTGCACCAAATTAGACGCACCGACATCATCAACCAATATGAGGAGGAGCGTCCAAAAGCAGCTTCAGTCAACATCTTTGCTTGTTATTTGTTTCCTTTGAAAGAGATGAGATCATGAGAGACACCAAACAAGGGGAATAGAGGGGTGGAAAAGACAAGATCCGAGGGGTCCTGGTTCGAGTAAGGCGTCAGGGATCTAAAACAAACAAGAGGGAGAGGGAGAAAGAGCAAGAGGGCCCATCAATAGCAGCCATTGGCCTCCAATCGGTCCATGCAAGCACTTTACGCGCGGCACGTTCAGCCGGCGTTTAGTCCAGACGGGGAGACTGACACCATGACCCGGGCCAATTCTTTCCCCTCCCTCGCATTGGCTTGTCTCGCTTTGCCTTGCTTTATTATCCGTATACCATCCAAGTATGTTTCTGCTCTGTTTTGGCTCATAGGAGTGATCTGATCTCATATGATCTTTCGTTGAAAATTACGCCTCCGTGTCCACGGTGTTCTGTGGCGGCGTTAGAATTTACTTCGCTTTGTTTGCGGGGCTCATGTTCGCTCGAGCCTCGCTCGTGCAGTCAATCCTTGAGCGGAGTCGGGGACTGGCTGAGCTGGGCTGAGCTGAGCTGAACCACATTGAACAGGGCTCAGCTGTGGTTGCGGCCGTGGCCAGGGCTGCGGCGGATGCGGATTTCCCCTTTGTTATCTCATGTGTCAGTTTCATGTGCACGAGGTGTATGCAGTACACGACTCGCAGTATTGATGTCCATTTCAAGGCCTCCCACCGTAAGGCTTACCGATTGGACAAACTGCCGCTCGTTTCGTTGGGTTTGTTCCCTCAAACTACATGTTCAAGCCTAGAACTTCCGTAGCCAGCGCTACCACTTCACAAGCCCATGCTCTCACAGTCCCTGCAACTCATGCTATAGCGTTTCGTTGCCTGTTTGCCTTCTGCATTCGTCTAAAAACTCTCTCCAGCTTTGAATTGGCACTTCTCTGCTCATTATGCCTCAGAGTAAGCCAAGTGGCGTACCCAAGGTTGATGCTGGCTGTGTTGAGGCCTGGAAAGTTCGAAATTTTAACAAGTATCATCTTATATATACTCCAGATACAAAAACAAAAAAAGACAGAGAACGATTCGTCCGTGGAATTTATGTGGATCTGTTACTTGCTAGGCTATGACGACTTGTGTCATGGACTTTCATGGGAGGACTCCCGCTTCAACACCTGGCAACAAGACAGGCACCAGCCGGAAAATAGGAGAACAGAGGCCTTTTTGGCTGAGTGTTTACCAAGAAAGAAACATTTTGGAGATCATCTGGAGTATTGTGCATTGCTGGGATTTTAGGATTTGTTGTTTTTGACCGATGCTGCAATGAGTGGCACCGTCAGACTTCAGGATATTCTTCTGTCTGTGAGAACACTTGAGAAATAAACGTATCTACGAGCAGGATGGCCCATGACCTGATTAATGTTCAGGCTCACCTTAGGAGATGTATACATGGAGGTATATCATCAAACCTGGTGGTGCTTGCAAGACCATCCACTCTGGCTTTAATGCCGCTCAAGTCAACTGATACCTTTAGGCTGACAGTGATCACAGTAACTCAAACAGTAACAATATTGAGATTGAATTGACAGTAATCGGTTTTATGTATGTATAGGCCGTGCTGGATTGCGTACCATGAGGTTCTGAGAATGACAAACGCTTCAATATCATGGGTTCTGTTGATATCGTTGCGTGGTGGTAAGACCATTGTCTCGCCAATCTCCCGGGCTGAGCCTCCGTTGCGAACAGCAGAGTGAGACCGAGCTGGTCTGATACAAGAGAAGGACATGGAAAGAGATGCGCATTGGAATATAAGGTCACCATATGTAATGTTGTGGACTGACCTGCCCCTCAACGAAACTCGACGATGACGCTGAAAGCGTCAACATGATGGGGAGAGACAAAAGTTTACTTGAGCATATGCGAAGAAAAATCTTGTGTCGTGACAAGGGAAACTTAAAGTCAACCGTCATGTCGAACCTTTTATCAAGGAGCATTTAGTGGCTACATAATTACAGTGATAAAGTGAAAGATCGATCTGATGGATGGGTTGTGGATGGACTGCCACAACATTCGTGGTGGTTACAGCTTCATGCCCACACTCCACGTAGGCACCACAACACAAACCTACACCAGATAGTGACCCTGTATGAAATAGAGATAAACTCATAATATGCCACCTTATAAATGGTCCCTAGTAAGAAGCGATACTGTTGTTCACTGTCTCATGGTTGACATGCGATTTGTACAAGGTCTGAGTAGAGCCTTTCGTATCGACAACCTAGAAGAAGATTAACCTGGTACTGACTCACTGTTTCTTGTGCGTTTGGCAAGAGAAAATCGTAATTTTGATTCCTTCCATCCGGTTTGATAAGGTGTTTCATGAGTCCTTGTCCTCACGTTGATGAAAAGTATGGCGAATATAGACTTTCGAACCGCAAGATCCGACTTTAGCCATAGTATATGGAGGGTATCTTGAATCAATAGATCTTGTGGTACTAGAGACTGTTTATGGCTTTACTGGGTCGACATCTGAAATGGTCAAGTTGAACACAACGTATATCGTTCAAGTACATGTGTAGAACTCGCAAATGGCTCAGGATGCATTGAATAGCCTCATGTAAGAACATCGAGGAATGAAGTCATCCCACTATAGTGAGAACATAAGTGTTAAGCTCAGATAGAACATATGTATCATGCCCGTTGATGTGGTGCTCATGCCTATCGTTGCTTCACCGAGGCCCAATATTAACAGGACCTTCGTCTCAAGTCTCCCAATGAGGTCACCACGTGTATGTTTAGACAGTCAAAACATCCAGGTTCTCGAATGAGGGGATTGTAGTCAGGTGACAAGGATGTGTCTATCAAAGATCCAATATGAAGACGCCCTACAACCGATAAGGTGGATGCTGATACAACCAGAGTCCTTAACGTGGTCCATATCGATATTTGAAACGCACCAGGAAGCTTTTGCCCGACTCCAATAACGATCTCGATGCTGACACCTAACAATGCACTAGATGCTTCACTTATTCGACTCGTCTCAGGTGAGAGTTGGCCGTGATATTGCATGGCAATCCGCACATTGAACAAAGTTAAGAGCATGCTCTATATCTGACAATATAGGAGAGACAAAGTAACCGGGCGACGCTTGCACATTCAAACGTCGAACGCCTTATGTAGGAACCCGTGTTAATGTCTTATGTTAGCCCTGCAAGCGCAGCCTCACAAAGACATCTATCTCACCCAAAGTGCAAATTGACAAGACATGAATATGCTGGAGTAAGACGAGAGAGATTATTGCCAGCTCATCAAAAACCTGCACTTTACCGCTCAGTCTCAGTCTCACGAATAGAGCATCGCCCAGTCAATTACCAGCCAGCAAATGACAAGACTGGATGAATGTCACAGAGGCGTGAGTGAGTGAGTGAGTGAGTGAGTGGTCGGATCCGCGGCATTGGGAGGACCCCTTGTAGTGTGACGTCGTGTGCATAAACAGGGGGTGTTTACGATGCAGATGCAGATGCAGTGAAGAAAGACTCCTCTATCGTATTTGGGGGAACTAATAGGATCAAATCCTCAAATCCTGCTTCGCCTCGTTGAGGGGGACGGCAGATGGAAGATGTATTGCTCAAGAAGGCTTATACTCTCGGTCTGGACCTGATTGATTCTCTCGTATCAGTTCGTCTCTTCATTCATTCACTATCATCATCTCCCTGCATGTATATCCCTCAGAGATCGACAATATCGCCTAAGCCACTGACTGACCTGTAACTTATCGGTCTGGGTTACGGTATTTTACTCATAAATCGACAGTGTCTCCCTCGGATGATCTCCATTCATTCCCCCAAGAGCAATTGTCAATTCCGTTCATCGTGATAGCCCCGTCGTGTTTCCGTCTTCTTGTACGTCATAACCTACCCAGTCCTCTTCAACAAGGACATCCCTGTTAGGTCTTTATAAGCATCAGCACCAGCACCAGAAGCACACTACAGTGAAAAATACCAGAGTCTTCCAAGTGCTTATAGAAGACAAAGTCCAGTTAGTTTCTTGTTGAGTCGTGGGTCCTGCTTCAGGTACAATCCTTACAGAACCCCCTCATCTGGCGCGACTGAGGACTGACTCTGACTCTGACTCTCCAACGTTAGAACGCTGGTCCTTGTCCAACAGAAAGAAAATTTGCTTCAGATCACCAAATAACAACAAATAAAACCCAATCGGGCACAAATCTTACCGCTGGAGTTGTGCCCTCCCTTACCGAGACTTATATATAACACTTTGAAACTTCAACTAAGTGAGACATACATACATACATACATACATACATACGCATACAGATCACTACCGGCACTAGCACTAGCAAGTCTTGGCCCATCATGCAGAACTCTCCTCGCTCTGGATCCTTCGAACGTCGCAGTTCTGTCCATGATAGAATGCCAAGCCCCTCTCCCATCCGATCGCCACTGTCTAGGAGCCGTACCCCTTCACCCTCGCGTGGTCGATCACAAGCACCTCGTGAGAGGCCTTCATCTCGCATGGTATCGCGCTCTAAATCACGAGCAAGACTCTCGTCTCGATCCAGCTCTCGCTCACCATCTCGTCGCTCCAAGCGCAGCGACAACCATCATCACCATGGGCTCTTCAAGACCACAGCTGGCCTCCTAGCTGGTATTGGCGTCGCTGCTGTTGTAGCCCATAAGGTCTGGCCCAAGGGTGTTCTGTACGGTGATCATGAAGACTGGGAGCATTCTTCCAAGCATCACCGGTCAGACCGTCCTCACCATCGCCGTCGCCGCTCACTCGAGAATGGTGAGCGTGTGGTTGAGCGAACAACTCGACGTCGTGGCGATGCTGTCTACTACGAAGAGGTTGATCGCAGGCGACCTCAGAACTTTGAGCGAATGCCACGGCCTGAGTATGAGAGGATGAGGCAGCCTGTTGAGCGATTGCCATATCCTGCTGATGATCACTATGTTCAGCCCCAACCAGTCTATGCTGAGCGGAGGAGGACCGTGGTCCAGCCTGCCCCAATGCACCCTGAGTGGTGGCATAGCCTGACAATGGGATGAGTTTTCATCCATTTTATTTATTCTGCTGTCATTTATGTCTATTGGGTGGTTTGGATGGAATTGAATTGCACTGCAACGGAGTTGGCTGAGTGTTCATTTGGCAAATTTTACGACTTTTATGCTACATGAGACAATGATTCGGCGTTCAGATACACATGGGGTTGATTTATAAATATATATTTTCAAAATGTGTTCTATAATATGCGTAGTTCTGAGACTATGCCATGCAATCACCGGTGAGAGACTCCCCAAAAACCAAGCCTGCCGTCCTATATGCGTATGTATCGTGATCCTTGCAACTCAATTCGCGTTTAGCATATACCGCACCACCCACTCAGGGTTCTGCCCTCGTTAAATGCTTGATGCTGGCGAGGACGGCGGTGAACTGTTGGGTAGACTCCCTGTTGTCTCCCTTGGCGCGGTTCTCTCCACAGCATCCTGCCAGCCCTTGCCGGCGGTACGTCTCACAAAGACCGTGTTGAGGGTGTCTCCAAAGTACCTCTCACGACGTGTAGTTCTCCTCTCCCCCCCTTCCATAGCCGAATATGCACTGCGTGTCGTGCGCATCCTCTTCCGCTTACCCCCCTCGCTTAGGAGGTTACTCAACTTAAGCCGCTCTTGCATCAGGTTGTTGTCAAACTCCACGATCCCGCGTACCCATGGCGCCACGTCTACGACGATGAGTTTTGTGGTCCTGTCAAACACTGATGGGTCAAGATAACTGGCCGCCGACAACTTCTCATTTATGGCAATAGGATCGAATGCACACGCAAGGTCCATGCGGCTCAGCGGCGCGGTTTGAGGCTCAAATGAGTGGTCAAGGGACTCAACCACTCGCTTCTCTGTGAGTGGTTCGAGGAGTGTCTTGGGAGTGTTGAGTTTGGATGAAGCATGCATAAGGCTTTGCCTTGCTAGGGATTTGAGAGACAAGGAGAGGTTGACACTCGATGAGGATTGCATCACCTTGGGGTCTGCCTCAAGAAGACGGCTTCCGATGATGAAATCGTCTCGCATCTTGATTGGCATTTCTGGCAGTTCCGGATCGATCATCTCCTGGAATCTGATCCCTAAAGTGCCGCTTGTCAATAGATCTGCATCGCTCATTGAGGTGCAGAATTCATCAAAGGCTGCAAGTGCCTCAAGCCTCTGGCTTCGTTGCGATACTTGTTGAGAGACACCGTCGGCCCACGACGGCAAATCCAGTGTAGTGTTCCACTCGCCCATGTCTAATGCCCAGGAGTCCCATGACTGTTTCATTGCTTCCTCCTCTGAGTCCAATGGATCAGGGCAGGTGGCGATCAGGTCACGGCTAATCCAGCCTAAGCCCTTGCAATAAGTGTCCTCACTCAGCACTCGTACTACATCGCCGTTTTCGTCTAGGTCGGTCCCTTTGGGCCAGCGCAGGCAGAACCAGTCGAATCCTCCCTTGCGATCCCCGACCCCGATTTGGCACCAGTAGTTGAGTTCTGTTAGCGAGGACCTGAGGTCGTTATTTCTAGACTTGTACAAGGCCTCGACAGCTGTGCGTCGTAGAATGTGCCCTTCGTTAGCTGCGGCGAGCAGACAGAGGTCGACAGCGAGATCCATAGGGGGAGGTGCGAATCGGAAAATGCCATGGAGGTTAAGGCTCTGGAGAGGCACTAGGCTTTCGTCGTTGCAGGTCATAATGAATGGTCGTTTTGATTGTGCCATCATTCCCATCAGTGTTGCCCAAAATTGCTTGTCCTCCTCATATAAGACGTCAACTTCTTCCAACAGAATTAATGACTGCTTCTGGCTCTTAGCCGAGCTGGCTTTTGTTGTTTCGGGCAACTTCTCCTCGGCGGGTTTCTTGGCGGGTGGTTTAGAGACTCTCGACTTTTGGAAAAAGGCAGTCATCGTGCCTTGCTTCCCGGACTTCAAATCCCGAGAAGTCTCATCTTCGTCCGTGGTTCCAGAACCGGGATCTGCGCGGTGTTGCTGAACAAGATGGTTCCGTGTCATGTCGCCAACCTTCTCCAAGATATCTTTGCCGTTGCGTCTACTTGCAGAGTTGATTTCGAATATTTCGAACCCCAATTCTTTGGCTATTGCGCAAACTGTTGCCGACTTGCCACACCCGTGAGGACCACTGATAACCACAGCATTCGTTGGTCTTCCCTGCTCCGTTCCGGTGTTACCATTTCGAACAACTGTCTTCTTCAGCAATCCTGAGCCGGCAGGTGCCCAATCGTCCTCGTTTTCAGAGATCTCATCCATCTCGTTTGCCTCCTCTTCGCTACTGACAATGAAATCATCTAGCTCATCCTTCTTTCTCTTCTTTTTCGGTGCTGGTTTTGTTTTTGACTTTCCCTTGGCTACTGTATTATCGGCTGTTGTAGTTACAGACTGAACTTTCAGTGTTTGTAGCCAGTCCCTTAGTAGGAGGGCCTCTTTTCCAGCCTGGAGAATCTCTGATGCTGCAGTTGGAGCGTACTTCTGCGTCCAGGTCAGAGATTCACACGTTGATCTATCATATGCAGAAAGGCTAGTCTCAAGCATTTCGTATAACCGGGTGACTGCGGGATGTGTTCTTCTTGGAGAGACCTCGGATGTGTCGCACATCATCACGTCATCATTATCGACGGTACTCGCCATCCGTAGGGTCCTGAGTTCTGACCGGATCCGTTCTTGAAGTTTTCGTCCACTTTCAAAGTGCCGGCAAGGCGTTCGTAGTTCCTTGGGCGCGGGTTCAAAACTATCGTGGTTCCTAGGAAGTGATTCTCGGAGAGCAGCAAGATCCATATTGGCGCAGAACCTGCCCAGCACAGACTCGTCGGGGGTGATTGTGACCGTAGATCCTTTGGACTTTTTATCCATATGCTCGCCGGATGACAATGAGGCAGGATCAAGTTCGAGATCAAAGCCACGAACATGAGCCATTCCCTTCGCTGGCCACAGAGGCTGCATAGCCCCAGGCACCCTGGTTACGCCAGTCTTGACGCCAAACCGCGGGGGTTGCTTGTTCACGATAAATGGGTTGCGAGGCTTCTTAGGAGACATTGGCGTGGACATGAATACTGTCTGTCGTGCCAAAGATGGCTGCCCTTTGGGAACAGATTGGCTTTCCGTTTTCGTGTTTTGCTTTGCCTTCCCAGTAAAGAATGGGTGTGTAGCCGTTGACATATCCTCTATTTTGGCCATGCAGTCCTCTTTTGCCTTCCTTCCTCTTCTCTTCGGCGGTGTTGGTGGGAACAATATCTTGCCTTCCAGGATCTGGGTTATCTTATCCCCCATATCTTTCCGGTTGGCTTCGTCACGTCCATATTTCATGCATACCATTCGAGATGGGGGGCTCTTCGATTTGGGCTTTGGGGGCGATCCCAATGTCCCTGTCTTCGGGTTCCATTTTAGTACTTTGCCCTTGACATTGGGATCCATATTGCTCGAAGGATTGGATTGTGAAGTGGCCTCGGCGGGTTTTATAAATGGGATACTGATCGGTTCGGGTTCCGGTTTGGTAGACACGGGCTCTTTCAACTTGATTCCAAGACTCTGCTCAATAGTCGCGTTCGAGTTACTTGAAGCTGCGTCGCCCTGGCGTTTTCGTCGTGGTCTCTTCGGTCCAGGCGCATCTTGTAGGAGAGACGCGTCGGCCTTACGACGTCTTCTACTGTTTTGAGCTTCTGGAACTGGCTCAGCGTCTTCGTGAGGAGTTTCGCTGCTCAAAACTTTAGGCGATGATTCTGCGCTGTTCGGGGGGTTGGCAACGTCGGCAGCAGGACCTTTAGTAAAGAAAGGGTGGACTTTCTTCACCTCAGGTTCCCTCATGCCTTCCTGGGCCATCCTCTCGACCAAGACCGATCCCATTGATGCGTCGAAAGCTGCGGTAGTTGCGGTGTCAGCATGCAACGAGCTGGAGATTTCGATGTCCTAAGCACCTTTAAGCTTGACGTTAAACCACCATTTCACGGATGCAACACCGCAATATGGATTCTTAGGATGGCAGAAAGAAACAAGGTTTAGTAAGCTTTTATAGTAATAGAGAATAAGATTCCAATGCTAGGCGAGCCTTTGTCTTGATGCGAATGAACTGAAAGCGTTGCCCGTGGATATAGTGGAATAAAGAGCTTAGCCAGGGTACGCGTTAATGGAAATGGTAGAAACCACTGAACGCGTCGATTCGCGCTAGATACGTACCTTCGCTTCTAGGTATGTCAGGGATCATTTTTGGTGGCAGGCGTTTGAGACCCACTGATCCCCACCAACGGAATTTGTTTCGGCCCGCTCCAACTTTTTTTTTTTGTGAAGCTTCGCCTGTCGATCGCCAAAGGAAAAAAGTGCAGGTCGAAAGTCTAGATACAACGAATTGTATCTCTTTCAGCCCACGGTATTATTCACCATTACAGTACCGTAGTCGCCATGGCTTCCGAGTATAGAATACACAAGCCATTTGTGCTGGCGACCCTCCCCCGACCCTTGGACCATACTGAAGGCCGCATCGTTGCGCGGGAGGTATATGGCTTGCGCGATGGTCAGAAGAAGAGAAAGAGGACAGAACTGGTTGTTGGTGTGGACGGAGAAACTATTAGCATCTACGATGTATGATTTCTCACCAGATTTTGGGTAGGCTGTTGCTGACTTTGCACAGGTTCCGGCTTCGAGATTGATCACTTCTTATCCTATTCCTCCTCAAGAATCTTTTACCTGCGCTCCTTACTCGGTCAGAATCCGACGAGCTGGATCCAACGACGTTTCCCGATACACATATGTCTCTACCCGCGATTCTAGAGGCCAGAATATCACTTTGTTTAAAGATGTTGTCCACCAGGATGGCAAGACTACCTCCACAACGACCGCCTCCCCCGTTCTGAAGTCTTCAGCTGTTCGATACTTGACATGCTCTTCCAGTGTGTCAGAGACCTCTAGTACTGGCGATATGATTGCAGTCTGCGAAAATGGAGAGTTCATTTCACTTTCCTCCGAAACCCTTGCGATCCAGTGGACCTCACCCTCCAAGTCTGCATTGCAGGAAGCTATCGCTACCCAGATCGAGAGCTTCGAGGTGGACTACGTTACCTCGGGCACGCTTGCCGAGTTCAGCGAAGGGATCTTCAAGGATAAGCCTGAGATATTCAGTGCGCTACCTAAAACACCTGCTTCTGAGCCAGAGCTGGTTGCGTTCGTGTCCAAGACATCGAGCCAGAGCCAGGAGAACCGTCACTTGGTTGTTCTCGCTGTCGCCGCAGGCACCTCGACAACGTCTGACATTCAGAAGCTATCACCTCTCGAGATCGCTCCCATCGGTACTCCCTCGCCCCGTGGCACTGATAAATCCACCTACCAAATTGATGTGCAAGCAGCTTTGCTCATGCAGCTACAACAAGGCGCTCTTAATATTTACGACCTTACCACTCCTGTTCCGAAGCTCAAGTCTGTGGTGCATATGGAGAACGCTGTATCTTTCGCTCGTTTGTCTCGGCCATTTGTCTTGTCGTGCTCGCTTGAGTCAATCAGTCTCTACAACCACCAGTATAGATCCATCCATGCCAATGGACCACTCGATCTTTCCGAGGTCCTTGAGGAGGATGAGAAGCCCCAGTCGTGCCAGTTGATTAGCTACCTGCGAAGTCAGGAGCTAGCCGTGGCCCTGATTGACAACGTCCTGGTCTCAATCCAGATCGAGCCCCCTAAGAGCCACGGCAAACGACGCAAACAGGGTCTTCTGATCGACTCTATTGGTCGTGGAACGGCCACTGAAATCCCAGCGAAGAAGGCCAAGACTGACAAGCTATCAGCAGACTTCTCCAAATATGTCCCTGGCTCGATGACTGAGCAATACATGAATAAGCTTCGCAAAGAGCTCGAAGTTGCAGATGCGCATCTTACGAAGGGTGACCTTGGGGAGTGGGAAGGTCTCCTACGGAAGAGGTTTCGGGTGGGCCTTCGATCGACGAGCGAGAGCATCGATGCAAAGGAGAAGGACGCCCAGGAACTTCCTGAATGGGAGTGGCACACAGGAGGCGACTCATACACTGTTGTGGATCGACGCTGGGTACTCTATGCGATTGGGCGAACCTTTTCCATCTCTACAACCGAAGCACCGGAATCACGACCTAAGCTGCAGCTGATTCTACCCGACACGAACGTCACATCCTACTTGGTTGTTGCTGGGCACCTGACCCTCTCAAATTTGAAGGCCGCATTCAGAGAAGAATTGGATGTGGAAGCTCTCGACAGCAAAACCATTGTTAAAGACCTTCTGACAAGCTTGACTGATGCTGACCCATCCATGACGCTGGTGTTAAATTACCTTCAAGCTACTCAACTTGGCGAACTGGAGCTACTTCTGGCTATCCGAGCTTTGATGCTTAATCTTGACCTCATCGCTGATCCCAAGAAGCCAGCTACCAATAAGCTTTTGAAAGACGAGGCACATGACGGGGCTGAAAACTACGAGATGGACCTTGACGATCTTGAGAGAGACATTGCGATCACGGAGTACTACCTTGGAGATGATAGCAGCAGTCGTTCACGGGGACTCACGTTGGCTTTCGCTAAGCTATGGCGGCTCCCAGCTGTTACCACGGTCAAGGCCATCCGAGCTACGCTGAAGACGGAGGAGATACTGTCGCTAATCTACACCCTACGAGTGGAACTTGTCCGAGGTGCGTGGACATCGCTGTACATCGACCCAACCAGCTTTGACTCCGAGGGTAACGACCCGCCCCCGGACGGTGTGATCACTCTGATCTCGGACCTTCTCGGTCGGTGTATTGATGCAGTCGGCGCTGGAGGATGGTTGTTGAACGATGCCATCTCAAGCGATAGATCTGAGACAGGCGATCTGTTGACAGCACTCAAGCTTGAGGTGACTGCGGCTCTCGAAGGCCTGGAGGAGGCTGTGTACCTCAACGGCATCGTTGGCGAGGCAGTACGGTTCGGCCTCGCATCTCAAAAGAGCGGCGCCGGCCGACAGCCATGGAACACAAACAACCCAGTTCCCATGAAGTTGGAGGGTCAGGAATCTCGAATGCTCCCGTTGGGCCTCAAGACGAAGCAACTGCCAACCAAGAGCAAGGTTGTGTCGGGCGGCGAAGTGGTGCAGCGAAGCACCCGAGAGACAGGCCAGCTGATCAGCCGCAAGGTGGAGGCATACTCACTCGAGAAGCTAACAATCTAGAGTTATGGAGAAAAGAAGGTCTTCGAAGAAGGCAACCAGAAGAATGCGCTACGGAGGCTCTCATCTGGAAGCACGTTCCCGGTCTGCGACACCACATGGTATGCGGCTGAAAGATTGCAGTATTCATTCTGAAGCCAACGGAGCTAGTCCTAGGGCCTTGCTTATGTTGGAGGGGTTCCAGGATCGAAGAGTCTATTGGAAGAACATAGGCGAGCCTACGCCCAGGAACCGTGGTGAAGCATAAAGAGACGCGGGGCAGAGCTCAAAGCTAAGGAGATCGGCTACCCACGGCGCACGTTGGAGCCAAGAGGGGAGGGGAGGGGGTAGGTGTTAATGTGTTAATTAGGATCACATGTTGATGAGATTTTGGGTTATCAGACAAAGATGTTTGTTTACAGCGATATTGTGAGGTCAGCATAGCAGAGTTCGGTGGCTGCATATGGCATCTCATCTACCGATGCAGTTGCAGAGAGATAGAGACAGGCGTATCAAAAGAAAGGATGGTTTAATCTCGGCGTCACGGACAGAAACGTGCAACCAAGCTCGACGGAAGTTGCTCACTGCGTGACATGCAATGCAATAACTACTGGCTTTGAGAAAAGGCAACCGCATAATGCTGTTGCCAGTGGTGAATGTTTCAGAGGCGTCGGGATATTGCGATGAACCACAGAGTACCATTGAGCGGCTGTGGCACCTGAACACCTAGCAAGTTTGGATTGTGAGGGAATCGGCCTTTCGTTAAGCCCTGCGCTGCGGTTACGTGCAGCCAGCGTGGTGGTTCATCGTCCATTGATTCTTTGGGACATGACGTGCTGATCTCTTACGGGAGTGAGTCACCGCGTATCATGGGCTCATGGAGACCTGAAAGTACAGTACAATCGGATATCAAAGCCTCGAAAGTATGGATGACTCTCGAATGGCTGCCTGTTTCTTTACCCGAGCCCAGTGTTGGCCTTGACTTTACGTTACGAGCACAGCCTGGAAATGGGCCAAAGCTCATCGCGGAAGCACTGCCGGCATGGAAGGGTTGTGTAGCTAATGCATGGAGCCGAACTAACTTAGTAACTACCAGATGATAGATGGAAGGCTTACACGGCTTGAAAGAAAGGCTGCAGGTAGCCGAAGACGTGTTCAATAGGAGTGGAGTGCATGGATCGAATCATGTTTGCTAATATTTATGCATTAGTCTAGTTGGAGAAAAGAGATAAGGAAAAAAAAAAAAGGATTTTTTTCCCCCAGCATGAGAGCCCTGCATTGTAGATCGATTTCGGTTCATTCGGTTGGTGGAGATGAGATGAGACGAGATGTATGTAAGAACCCATTGATAGTGGAGAATCGCAGCAAAAGCGACGTTCTCACGAGGACATAAACTAGAGGCGAATGAGGAGCGCATTGCGAAACTTTAGTCAGGTTCTAGAAGGAAAACGGATGACAAATGGAGAAAGCCGAGAGACTAACTTAGTACCTAGAGACTCCAGAGTCCAAGGCCCCAAGCAGCTACAACGTAGCAATAAGCCAAGAGGCCGAGGCCGAGTACGAAGACGCGACTGATGATGATGATGTCGGCCTTTACCGATGATGTATACGTATCCATCAAGTTATTCCCAGCAGCAGCAGCAAGCAAGCAAGCAAGCAAGCAAGCAAGCAAGCAAGCAAGCAAGCAAGCAAGCAAGCAAGCAAGCAAGCAAGCAAGCAAGCAAGCAAGCAAGCAAGCAAGCAAGCAAGCAAGCAAGCAAGCAAGCAAGCAAGCAAGCAAGCAAGCAAGCAAGCAAGCAAGCAAGCAAGCAAGCAAGCAAGCAAGCAAGCAAGCAAGCAAGCAAGCAAGCAAGCAAGCAAGCAAGCAAGCAAGCAAGCAAGCAAGCAAGCAAGCAAGCAAGCAAGCAAGCAAGCAAGCAAGCAAGCAAGCAAGCAAGCAAGCAAGCAAGCAAGCAAGCAAGCAAGCAAGCAAGCAAGCAAGCAAGCAAGCAAGCAAGCAAGCAAGCAAGCAAGCAAGCAAGCAAGCAAGCAAGCAAGCAAGCAAGCAAGCAAGCAAGCAAGCAAGCAAGCAAGCAAGCAAGCAAGCAAGCAAGCAAGCAAGCAAGCAAGCAAGCAAGCAAGCAAGCAAGCAAGCAAGCAAGCAAGCAAGCAAGCAAGCAAGCAAGCAAGCAAGCAAGCAAGCAAGCAAGCAAGCAAGCAAGCAAGCAAGCCATGATCCTTGAGGCCTGTGATGAAATGATAGACAGGAGTCGAGCAAGCTGAAACACTTGATCACCTCTTGTGCATACATGAGGTAGGTAGGTAGTGAGTGACATGCATGTCCCTCTCCGGGTAAAGTAAAGTAAAGTAAAGTCAAGTCAAGTCAAGGGACCCTGCGACCCGTTTGTGCTCAGTTCGTCATTTCGGCCTGGGAGAGTTTCTTGATGCCGCTAAATCAAATCAGGTTTAGGTCTACGAGAGTGCCCCACGTTGCGCCCCGTTGCCGAGCGGGTGGCGCAGTACAAGACCCAAGAGGCAAAAAATACGCTGGGAAAACGGGTTTCTCTCGTAAAGAAAGGGACAGAGCCAATTACTTGAGCGTCAGATATCAAACTGAAACGAGAGCACCCAAACTCGAGAGGGTGTAGGTACTGTACAGCTGGCGATCTAATTCCAGCATCAAATTCCAGTTGCGAACCCTGCAGCGACAGAGATCTCCAGAGACCAGCCTTGCAAATGCACAAGCGATGATGTAAGGCTGTTAGCGTAGACAGCGGCTACCTACGTCACTAGACCCAGGACAAAGACCGGGGGTCGGTCCCCACTGCTCCCCGGAATTAGGGTGCGGTTACAGGGGCCTTGCCCATTGATTGAGGAATTTCTCTGCTGCTTGGGAGACAACAATGAGAAGATGAGAGGAGAGATGCAATGAAATGGATTGTAAACACGAGGATGAGCCAGTGAGATCATCATCACACGAGTGTTCATGCTGAGCAACACTGAGAAACATACAATTGCCCACCAAAAACTTGGAGCGTATAGCCACGAGGACGGTACCTAAAGTCACCCACCATCAACATCACCACCACTTACTTACCTTACTTACTTGTACAGTCACTCACTCACTCACTGTAACAATTACGGCTGTCTAAGCCCGAAATCTACACACCCACACACAATCCCCATCAAGTGATGGCTGTTCCTCTCTCTGCTCCTACGCCTCTTCCGCGTGCCTGTTCCAGCCAAACGGATACTTGCTACCTAGGTACGTCTTTGTACCTCTCCCCCCAACCTTCATCTGGACTGGACTGAACTGGACTGGGCTTCCATCTCATGGATCCATAACCTGATAAACTATCCCCTCCATCTTCTTCTACCGTCGCATCCAATCTTCCCTTTTTTCCCGTCCCGTCCCAACCCTTCTACTTTCCTTGCAGCTCTCTTCCTATTTATCCTGGAAAAATATTTACCTGCCTTTATTTACTTGGCATCCACCCAAGTCTTGCACTTTAACAGCACAGCTATCTCTCTACAATACTAACAACCACTCGGGAGCGCCCACTCTTCTAACCTCTCCAACGGCGACTCAAAATTATACTATACAATACTATACTATACTATACTATACTATACTATATTACACATTTAGCTCACAACTCTATCGAAGCTCGTCTGAGCTCAAACAACAAGCCATGAGCGGCGGCTCAACCGTCCAACGCATCGATGCTCTCGATGCCTTCGCTCGAACCCTCTACCTTCGCGCCAAACAATCAGGTCTTCCATTTACCGACGTCGCGACTGCAGTTCGGAATCTGCATATAGCCCTACGACATCTGCGCATCGAAGCAGCCGACCAAGATTCTGTTCTCAGCAATGTCCAAGCCTCGTCCTCGTCCGTCTACAGTCGCCAGCTCGAGCCTCTTGTCGATGACTGTGAATTCACCCTCGGCCAACTTGAGCGTCATCTGGATAAGTATGGCGACGGCCGCGCTGTCATGCCAGAAGATGAGCGCCAGCGCGATCAAGAACTCTCGGTCATCAAGCATAAACTGGCTGGGGACAAGACTAGTGTAGAGATGTTTCTCGACGCCGTTCAGCTGCATGCCGAGAACAGACCCACCAGGGTTGTCGAAGGCCAAGAGGGACTTGAGGGAATCAAGGATGTCGTTGACGAAATCGCCACTAAGCTATTCCGAAACCGCAATGAGGCCAGTTTTACTGAAGACGAGGATGATCTCTGGCGCGAGTTCAAGATCGAGCTCGAAGATCAAGGGTTTTCCCCTCAAGTGCTACGCAAACACAAAGTACGTGTTGATCAAATCTCCCTTGTAGATCGTTACGACTAACACAGCGTCAGGATGTTCTACGAGCATACGTTCGCGAGCTCGAGTCCGTTCAGAACCAGTACGGCGGTAACTATCCCACTGTGAGGGGTCTCTTGGAGCATGAAGCAAGATCACAGCCCACCTCTCCCCAAGAGCTTGACAGCAGTCCCTACAGAAAATATCCACCTGTTGTTATTACTGGTGGGCGAGGGAGGTCGAACAGCGACACCGCGAGAGAACCTATTTCGTCGTCCCCAAGAGATGCCGACAATGAATCTGACTACTCGATGGCAATGGTGTCAACCCAGGATCTCCTCGCCATGGATAACCTAAACACGCGAATGGCAAATCTGAATGTCCAGGGCCATGACCAGTACAGTTTGTCTCCCGGTCATAGACAGATGCCACCAAACAGTTTGCCAGATGTCCCAGAGTTGTCGAGTTCTCCAATCACACGCCACACAGAGTCATCTCCACGCTCCATGCCCCCTATGCCTCATTATATCAATAGCGGGTCCCCTTCTTACGGTAGCAGTCCACGGAGCAGCGCTCCTCGACTCGCTCCCGACCGATGGGGTAATGAGATCCCTCCTGATGCCCAGTGGACCAGAATTAGACGGGAGCTAGTTAGCCCCGAGGTCCTTGAACGAGCTGGTGTGCGCTATGAGGCTCGCCCAGACTACGTTGCAGTCCTGGGCCGTTTGACTCGGGAACAAGTGTCCGAGTTCGCCCGTGAAAGTGCTGCCTGTCGAGCTGCTCGTTCACGACGTGGTCCTCCGCCTCGCAAGCACGACCACCACTCTGAGCGGCGAGATTCGAAGAGCAGCCGGGAAGACGATGATGATGATAGCGGAGTTTTTGACGAATCCGATATCTCAGACGATGAAGAAGACAAGTCGTCTGATAAAGGAACCAAGAGTTATCCGTATATCGTCAGTCCTCCCACAAAGAACCCGACATCTCCTTCGAGCACCACAATGCCGAAGCCAATTCTCAAGAACAAAAACGAAAACCACGTGCGCTTCGACCCGGAGCCGTACGAGGTTGACGCCCGAAGTCCCCGATCATATAGGGACGATCGCCATCGTGATCGTGACCATGATCATCATCGTGAGCGCCGGCGACAGAGCCCTACCAGATCATCGCGACGTTCGCGAAGATACTCTGACAGTGCAGATCGCCACTCGCGTAGCGATAGACATGGCGACTATTACTACGATAGCGGAAAGCGGTACTATCGCGAGAGAGATCGGGATCGTGACCGAGACCGAGACCGAGACCGTGAGCGGGATCGTGACAGAGATCGCGATAGGAGAAGCACCAGAAGGGAAGATCGCCCTCAAGGAAGAAAGAAATGGGGTGAAGCTCTTGGCGCTGTTGGCATTGGCGGTGCAGCAGTGAGCCTTTTGAGTGTCCTCGCTGAAGCAGCATCTTGATTTCAACGGGCTGGTTCCGTATCGAATTACCTATTCACTTCCCTTTGTCATTTCCTTATTATGACTTTGGTTCTGTACTGTGTTTTTGGATATGTAACAAAGCCAACTGTAAGATGGACTGGACCACAGAACAAGATGGGAACAGAGAAAACAAAGGAAAAGAGTATGGCATTTTTGTATACTTGGAACTTATGTATGTAGTTATACCACGGATGGCACGCATGTCTCCGACAGAGACTATCAGGAGACTATGGCAGGATTAGATACCCACGATAAGATGACTCCAGAATATAGCAGCTATGAATCAGATTTTGGTATTATTTGCCATTCTCGTTTACGTCAACTATCACGATCAACGAATGAATCCTGGTAGAGGAAGACAAACGATTTTTGACTCGCTACGCTAAGTCTATGATGCACGGCATCTAGATGACTATAGTCTAGATCTATAACCATTTCCTTACATCTACACCATTAATTCATCTTCTAATTTCTTCCACCATCCCCACTTATCCGTGTCTGTCCTCTCGGGTGCAGGTCCCTTCGCACGGGGTCTGGGCCTCGGTTTACGTCTCCATTCGAGGATCTTCATCTCATAGTCTCTGGGCCAGTTCTCTTTGCGCTCTTCGTAGGTTTCTGCCTCTTCAATCGCGCCCTTGCTCACCATCATCTGCGTTTCCACACCGCCCTTTAACTGAGGCAATGTTGTTCGTAAAGATGTAACCCATTTGAAGCGTGGCACCTCGACTGAGCGTTCCAGGCATACGTAGCCTTGGGAGGTGCGATATCGTATCTGATCGTGTAGAAACTCGCTGAATTCTGTGATGATATGTGGTATGGCAGTGGTTGCAAAGTTGCCCTTTCGCCGGCGACTGTCCTTGGAAGCGGTACTGAGGAGATTTTCCAGGCATTTTGCGATCTGGTACCAAGCGTGCTCCTTTTGTGTTTCAACTGTTCGGCGGCTGTGGCTGGGCTCCGAGGCTTCATGGAGAACGTCGTCAAACACGGTCTGTAGTTGCTGTTTCTCAAGCTGACGGTAATGAGGAACCGCATGGTCGCGTATCATGTCCAGTGCCGAACTGAAACTACGCTTAAATATAAGCGAATTGATGTAGATGATGTAGTTTTCGAACGAAGGCTCGACGTTGTAAGGTTCTGAAGTCATTGTGTCCCAAATCTCGGTAACCATTGACGGAGTCACGTTTGAAGAAGGAGGAAAGAAATACATGAACCGACGCTGACGCTGATTTGATTTGACTCCACAAACATAGGCCCAGTTGAGGAGATTACACCATGTTTCGCGTGGAATGGGTATTTGGTAGGCGTTAGAGACGTGGATGAGGAGCTGGCATGCCAGCCGAATACGCATCATGGACCCAAATGCTTCGACGATAGCATTCAGCAGATGCTCAGTGGGAGCTCGTGGATTGCCTGGACGAAACACCTTGAAACCATTGACAGTGAAGGTGCCGGTCTCTCTGTTTTCTACCAGTCCGATACCGAAACCTCGTTTGAGGACAATGCCTCGCATGTGTTGGAACGAGCCACTGCGAGCGAATGCAATCAGAGTGGTACAAAGCAGTTCTTCATTTAGTAGAACACCAGAATTCTTGCTACGGCGCCAATGCGCGAAGTAACTTTGGAAACCTGTCTTTTTACGTTTCCATAACATGTTGTCTGCCCATAAGCGATGTCGCTGACGATTGAAGGGGATCGCGCCAAGGGCATTCCGGCTGTGTCGGAGACTTTCCAGTCGCTTCAGATTGTTGAGAGGCATCCTGAAAAATATTTTGTACCCCTCACGAGGCTTATAAAGGACTCTCTGTCGGTGATACTGGTAGTATATAGGATCGGTCATGTAGCGAGCCTTGAAGAACTCGTTCCAAGTTCTCGTGGTGCGCTTTAATCCCAAGCCATCGCGTTTAATTGTACTGAAGAAGAAGACAACATCTGCCAAGTCTCCAGCAGCGCCCGCGCAACGGATGAGGACTTCGTAGTCAGAGAGGACAAGATTACGGCCCCCATCACGACGAGCTTTAGTGACAATCTTCAAGGCGTCGAGGACAAAACAATGCTGATACCGGACGCCGAATTTGTCTACAAGGTAGTGTGCGTTTGTGAACTGCATTTCGCCAGGAGAAACGGCAATATCGTGTGCAACATCGAGATGCTTGTTTGCCACGGGGTCAAGGGCTCGAAGAATCTCAGAGAATGTTGCAACAGGAAGCCCCACTAGCTCTTGAAGAGCTGCGTTGGCGACCTCAGCATCATCGTCGACCAACGATTGGACCCAGGCTTGGAACGTTGGGAGGATGCTACCAATCTCTTGACATCGTATGGCTTTGAGCAGCACATCTAAAGGCGTGGGACGGTGGGTAGAGTTTTCGTCTGGTAGTGAATTGCCTCGCCGATGCGCAAAAGTCAAAGTCGAAGTTGAAACCGGGGGAGATATTGATGCTAACCATCGTCTTCGACCCACCTCAGCGGGTCGTTGGTTTATTAGCGAGGAACCATAGATCCGTAGCGCGAAAGCGAGTGGAGATATCGATGGATGATCGAGACGGGTCCGTCTTAGAAGGGATTGTCGCCAAAGCATGGCACTGAAGTTGTCGCGAAAAACAGCAAAAACAATACATGAGAGAAATAAGAGAGCGGGCAGGACAAGATAATGAAGGTGGAAGGCCTCGGATGTAACTGAACACCTCCTCTTTCCACGCGAGGGGCGTTTGGCTGCCGTGTAACCCAAATCGGGAAGGACCACACCTGACCCGCACTGCCTAAGTGCATCAAAACATGGGGTAATGTATGGTCTAGATGCATTCGCTGCCGTTGTGGCTAACTACATACCGTAGCAATTTCTCCGAGGATTTTCCAACTCTGCCAATTCGCGTTTTCTCACTGAGTCGTCCTTGGTGCATATCCAGCTCACCACTACACTCACCGAGACGAACCTAACCCAGTCAATAACTATTCCAAATAAACATGGCTGACACAGGCGAAGAGCCTCATCACGTTTCGGAGCCTCTCGACCTTGTTCGACTCCTTCTCAACGAGGTTGTCTTTGTCAAGCTTCGAGGAGACCGTGAGCTCAAGGGAAAGCTACACGTCAGTTAGATCTATGACTACTTTGATCCAGGAGATGCTGACCATAGATAGGCTTACGATAGTCACTGCAACCTGGTGTTGGGAGAAGTCGAGGAGACCATCTACACTGTGGATGAGGACGATGACGATGAAGAACTCAAGGTATGCGGGGCTCTGAGACTGTCCTGATTCAATTCTGACTGGAAATTTAGACTATCAGCCGGAAATCTGAGATGTTGTTTGTGAGAGGTGAGTTGATCTGAGGGCCAGTCGTTTCTGCATATTGACGTCGAGTTAGGCGATAGTGTTGTCCTTATCTCACCTGGGGTTCCGTTCTAGAAGGGATACAAAGAACCATAACACCCTGCACTCACTCAAATGTGCAAGCACTGTCTCAGCAGCAACTATTCCGGTTACGTCATACGACAGCCTGAGGCACGAAGCTGCCCAAAGTACCCCGAAAGCAGCAGCCCGAGCCTGTGTTGCTACCAGTATTTAGGGTTCAATATCTTACGACATTACAACCCTTGAGCCACATTGTGTTCCAACAAAAGCCAAGGCGAAGTTGAACAAGTGGATTCTATTGTTGGAAAGCTCACCCTGACAGATTAGCTCAAGGTTTATATAGATAGAGCATTGATATCACAAAAGAAGATTGATGCAAAAGCCCACGTCTAGTTCGCATCCAATACAGCCTTCCGATACCGGCATATCACAATTTGTTGGCTAGGATAGGTACCCATTGGTGAAACTGTGGTTCTCGTGGCATTTTAAAAGTCAAAATGCCATTCTAGCAATAGACACATTGGAACAAACGCTACAGTAACGAGAGACAGACCTAACAGCATATCAAGACCAGCTAGACTACTCAATAATCTTCTTGAAAAACAACAAAACGCCATACCCTTGTCTTTACATGGTATCGTGACAGCCGTAGGCATCAAGCCTTATGACGGTTTCCCACAAGCGCTTCAAGCACCTACTTTAACCTCGGAGTTAACGGGCTGCTTCTCCTTCTCTCCATCCTTGTTGGGCATCAATGGATGATTTGGGTCGTATCCGACGGACTTGACAATTCCAAGGCCCTTTGTGCGGCCTTCGCGGAACAAGAGCCTGTCGCCTGGTGCAAGATACTCAGGGCGTTGAACGAAGCGGAACGCTACAGTTGCGCGGTCTCCTGTGCGAATGAGCGCTCGGTCAATGTCGATGATGGCACAAGTTTGGGAGACAGGGCCGACGTGAAGCATGGCCTGATACTTGGTCTTAATAGTGGTGGCGTGAGAGAGAATAAGAACTGACAATGTGAGTGTGGCTCATTATAGCATAAACCTCATTACTTACCTTCTGCAACAAACTCACGGTGCACCTTTGGCATCACCTGGCCTTCGACCCGGGGGAGAAGTACCATTCCCTTGCGCACGTCTTTACGCTTGACCTTCTTTAGAGCGAAAGAAGCAGACTGCCCAGCCGATGCAGCGGGGACTCGTATCCTCTTGCGTTCAATTGACTTGACAGAGGTTGCTGTGAATTGGCCCAAAGAATCAGGCCCGATGAGAACATTGTCGCCCTCATGAATGACACCAGACTTGATGATGCCAGACACGACGGTACCTGTGAAAGGTACTGAGAAAGTGTCATTGACGTGGAACTCGAATGGGGCGTCCGAGTTATAGCGTCCGTGATGGGGAAGGATGTTCAAGAACGTCCTGACCAGATCCAGATTCTCCCCAGTAACGTTGGAGACGAGGAAGACAGGGCATATCCGTTGACTGACGAACTGAGTCGCTGTATTTATGCATTCCTCGTGAGTTTTGATGAAAGTTGGTATCTTTCGAGCTCCAGGACTCTTCATTATCTTGGTGATTTGGGTCAATGTCTGCTCCAGAATGTTGGGAGGGCAGATATCGATCTTGGTAACGACAACCATAACGGGAACGTTGAGAGCCAGAGCAATACCTAGATGCTCTTTGCTCATGCCAATGAGGCCGTTATTCGCCGCCACCATCAGAAGACAATAGTTTGGACTGCTTGAGAGCAATCCGAATACTGTTGTTCGAAGATACTTCTCGTGACCGGCCAAGTCAGTGAAGGTGATAACCTTTGCACTCCTCTTGCCAATTTCTTCCCAAGACAATTTGCCTACATAATGTCAGTATGGCCATCCGTGTCAGTTGAGATCACTGTAACATACGCCCCGGAGTGTCAGAGGTGACGACCTTGCCCATGGTGTCGAAGCCCATTATCTCCATGCCAACCGAACTGGTTCGTCCTGACTCTATCTCATGCTTGTGCCGGAAGAGATTAACGCGAGCTTTACCTCGTCCATCATCAAGGTCTCCCTTTACGAGCACGCCCAACATGGAACTCTTGCCTGCGTCGACTGCAACGTGTCAATAGTGGTACTAACCAGATGGAGCTTGGAATAACTCACCGTTCCCTACCACTGCTATCCGGGTTTCAATTACATCTTCTATTGTTGCGGGATTCTGGCGGATCAGAATTTTGCCGCTGCAGCTCTTATCTTTGGTAGGCTTGTCGGTAGTGCTCGCGGCCTCAAGGTCGCCACCGACATTCTTGGTTAACAACAGATCACAGTCGGCACGCACTCCTTTTGCTGTTTCCTGAAGTGTCTTGAATGCCTGGTTCCATTGATCGAGGGTCAGGTTCATCGATTCGCCATGATTCTCATATCCAATCTCGAAAACGCATTCGCCGAACCCCTCCTCTAATCGGTCAGAGATAATCTCCTCCAATTGCTTCGATGTGTCCTCAGTCGACCCAAGCAGAAGGTCCTTGAGAGGCACTCGCGGTGCCGATTCCGCAAGGTCGAGGTTGTCGAATAGCTCATCGAGCTCCTCGTGGTGTTCGGTATTTGTGTCTGTTGTCTCGGCTGCGTCCGTCGTTGTCGTTCGTGCGGTCGGGTACCGTAAGTTCTGCTGTTGCTCTACATAATCCGCGAAATCGCTGAGCGCCTATATCTCAAGCATTAGTATACACATCGGGATATCCTAAAGATAGACGAACCGATTCGCCTTTGCGCTTCTCGTGCGCTAATGGCTTCATCGACATTATGGCAAGACTTGGGAGATGCCAAAATAAACCCAGCAAAGCTCCCTAAAGCTTATGCTGAGTTGCCTAAGTTTTCTTGTCGCTTAGGATTAAAGTACGAAGGATGCTTGCTTCCCTGGTGATGTCATGCGATTTGTGGTATAGAGTAGTGAGTGTTCAGGGAGATTGAAGGCTAGGAAAATATTTCAATAATTGAAAGTGATTCTTAAAAAGAGCTGCGCCACGTCTCGGTCTGACTGTTCTGAAGTTTTGAATTCAGAAGAGTCATAGACAATCAAAGTTATATGTTTAGAGGTAGCACCTGATGCGCGGGGGGTTACTCAACGCCGGCAGGCACCCAAAGCACTCCACACCACGCCTGTCTATCGATAAGAGCTCAATCTGTACCTACGCACGGGTCTCGGAAGCCAAATCGGTTGGAAGGTGTCTCGAGCCACATTCATCTATCGGGGTTCTAACACGATATACCTAGATTGATTAATGGTTAAAGCTTAGACTATGACATCTCCATGGGATATGTCAAGGAAAAATCCCAGTATACCCATACGGCTAAACAAAGATTTAATGACTCAATGAACAACCTTGTTCGCACCCATCGTGGGTATAAGGAGTTGTCTCCAAAATGCTCTGACTTTATGTATTATCCTATGACTACTAGTAGACCTGAACACCCGCTATCAAAGGCTGTCTGTCCTGCGCGGGCATTGAACCTCCATTACCACGACAGGCATCAAATACACGCCTTGGAAATTTCACCAGCTCCTGAATAACTGCTTCATGCCCACAATTCATCTCCAGATAGATACAGACTGCCAGTCCCTCCGCCACTGATCTTCTCTGCATCCACCATGAGCTGTGTGCGGCTGCTTTGGTATACCACCATGCCAGCAACACCATAGCCTTGGGGTCTTTCTCCTCCAGTAGCTTCCTATACCGCGGATCCAGTTGCGTTAAGAAAGTGACAAACTGGATCACTGTATTATCATCGATCCTTCGGGGAAGCAACTGTGCGAGCAACGACGCAGCGACATGGTATGGGTTGTTCTGAGCTGTAGAAGACGGCCCAATGTCAAACGCATCGTAGAACATAGCCGGAAGGGCATCAGGCGGAATGGGCCTAGAACCATCAGGAATGCCGTCCCATTCTTTGAGCAACTGATGAAAAATACTATCCTTTCTCGTTGGGTCAGCGATATTCCATACGACTTTCTTCCCATCGCTCATTCTCAACCAGTCAAGATCAAGAGAGTCGGATTTCTTGAGCGGCCATACTCCATACACGTCTTCTGCATCCAAAAGAGCCATCGAAGCTGCGCCGAGAAGTGCTCCTGAAGCCCAGAGGGAGTCACGTTCAGAGCCAGAAAGTTTTGACACATCAGGGACCGATCCTGCTGCCATGAGGCGGCGGTGGAAGAGGGCTGTCGCTTGATACCAGTGGAAAGCGAGTGCTGTGCGGTGAGAAGATGTTTGGCAGGGGTTTAGATGCTGATCATGAAGAAGAGTCAGAGCAATAAAGACATGCATGAGAAAAGGATGCTATAAATATTTTCAGTGTCAAACACGATAAAGGGATTAGTGAGTACGCACCTTCAATCCCAGAAAAAACGCGCCTTCACTGTAAACACTTCTTGTCTTCTGTGTACCAACAGAAAACACCGTCCTTAGTCGAAACCTCTCAATGGCCGCTAGGGCAGCATCGTCTAGTATAATCTCACCAACACCACCCTTTACAGGCTGGATGACGGGGACTCTGAAACCAGGGTTGATAGGACCGAGAGACTTATCAACGACTGAGAAGACTGGCCCTGCGCTCTGGTGAGCGAGTTGGAAGGATGAGGGAGATATCTCGGTGAATGAGCAGACGAAGCCCGATGAGGTACAACGTTTGCATGATGGTTTTGTTTCATCGCACTGAAAATATGTTAGTGCTGAGGTGAAATGAAGCGTATGACTGAGATACAGGGTGGGTGGGTAAGAGTTACAGCGATCAGCTCACCTTGACACTCCTCAGTTTGCAGTTCTTACATCCGAGACGAGACTTCTTGTGAGCCTTCCGCTGTCTCACTGGCATCTCTTTGCCAGCCTTTTCTTCACCTCTTACGGCCATTGTGTCCTGTTCCATGAGAGTGAGCCGATTAGTCAAGGCGCATCTCGCCGGAGTTCCCGGAAAGGGCCTCGCTTACATGAGACAGGGCAACAATGCTGGAGACTTGTCCTTAAGAAGTTGTTGATGAGTAAGTACTCATCTGGTCGATAGCCAAGAGATGTTAGTTGACGATGAGATGTCTTCCCACTTGGTGGCGTGCCTCGATTTAGCGCTTACGAACCGGGGCTTTTCGTGAAATAACCAATAAGTGGAATGGACCCTGAACATCACGGCTCGACCCTTAAACGATCTTCATAACGTCCTTTAATAATTGTCTATTTATATCCAAACAGGGTGCATGCTCAGCTCGCTTATCTAACACGGAGCGGACCAAATGGTAACACAAAAGCCCGGTATCGGGCTAAATATATTGATAGTGTAAAGGAAACGATGTGGTATCGATACGTGGGTATGCGTTCATCCAGCGCATGTGTCCTACCCCAAAATTCAAGGTATATCCTCCCTTCCTTCGTTTAAATGAATCCTGAGCAGCTGACTTGCATGACATCCTTTTCCTCTTTGTAAACGCCTGGACCTTGTTGGAAAACTTGTAGCAAGATGCAACGCCATCGAGACCTTAACCATTCCAGCCATGCAAAATGCAACCCATATGCTTGATTGTTACAACCTCAAGACAAAACATAAACAAAAGAAAGGACGTAAATATCGTAAATAAGACGCCAATATGTACTGTCGACACGCTCAAGCCGAGGATGTCTTTTTAGTGAATCTCTCTCCTATCATATCCAAAACACAGACGGCCAGTGCTCTTCACACTGCCCGTCCAGCTCGGGCGCGGAGAGCATTCATATCGAGTTGAATGGTGGGTCGGGAAATCTCCAAACTTCGGCTGGGCATCCTTCGACCTCCGGGGGTTCGAGGGTTGGCGACATTGACACGCCCAGTTCGGTCTAGAATTCTGGGTGGGGAATCATCAGGATCCGACTCTGAATCCTCATGTCCCTCATAGCCTGCATCGGCCAATCGTGCAAAGTAATCCGCCAAACCGTCGACACTGGGAGTTCCGACCACGACATCGTACTGTGGTGGAGGAGTCATCACAGGCTCAGGTACATCTGTGACAAGCTCGGCAGCAGGAGGTGGCGCAATATCGTCTTCGAAGGCGGGAGGGTTGAAGCTTGGAACTCTGAGCAGATGGATCGGGCGTGGTTCTTGTTGTCCACTAACACCGTCAGCCAAATGGGCAGCCTGTGGTGGCGCCGGAAGGTTCTCAGCGTTAGGGTTAACACCGGGTAGTGAACCTTCTGAAGAACTAGGTGAAGCATCGGTGGGAACGGTGAAGGCATCAGGGCATCCACAAGTAGACTGATAAGTGGTGCCGTTGCAGTTGGCGCCTGAATAAGCAGGAAGATTAGTGTTGGCGTGAGTCGCACGGCAGTTGAGAACAGTGAATGGCGAATCAATGCTGATCTCGAAGTGTCGGCGCTTTGTGCCACTGGGATCCTCAAGATCAATACGGCTGATTCGCATAACAACCTTTGAAACGGTCAGTTGCTGGCCCAAAATCCATCATAAAATAACATACCTTGATCCAATGGAAGACATTGACATTCTTCCAGCTACAGTCAGGGTTGAGTCGTAGCTCCTTGTTCTTAGCCATCATCTCACATGTGGGAATCTGTACATTGGCTTCGATTTCTGTTGAACCCCAGATGGTCTCGAGTCCCAGATCCAGGTCGCCCAGGAGGTTAGCCGAAGGCTCAGGAAGGGGCTCGGCCGTGGTCTGTCTTCGGGCAGCATCTTGTGCGCGTCTTCGAGCAGCTGCTTCACGAGCCTCTCTTCGCTGCTCAGGGTCGAGTTCGCCGCCGCGAAGGGTTCGGATTTCAGATGAGGCGTAGGACGAATCAAGAGGCTTTCCGGCTGACTTTTCGAGTAGCAAGATCTTGCGACCTGGATCTTTACGTGTTACACGCTTATCGTTGGTCCAGTACTCAATCGATTCCGTTACATAAACCTTGAGCTTATGCACCTGAACCTTGGCAAGTGGTGTAAGTTTAAAGGCAATGGGGATTTTGCTACCAATAGGGAAGCTCTTGCCCGAGATAACAATGTCATAGTGAAGCTGGTCTTCCCACTGGCGACTAATAGAAATAGGTTCTGTCATCTCAAGGGAGAGTTGATCAGGCACGCGAACAATAGACACTTCCTTGGTGCCGTGAAGGTTAGGCTTGAAGGCTCCAGCTCGGTCAACAGTCGCATGCAATTCCCATTTAACGGATCCATACTGCAGCTTGGTTGTTTCTAGCTGGTGGTGGTCGATGGGTAGTTCAAAAGTATAGTCATAAGTACCAGGGTAGAAGACCTTGTATCCCTTGGCTTGTGTAGGAGTGGCAATTGGACTGTCGCCCTTTTGGAAACTTCGCGACTGGACGCTTTGCAAAGATAAGCGCTTGATTTCTTTAGCAGAAAGGTTATTTTGATGCGGGGTCAGTGATGATGATGGGTTAGGGCGGACGAGGTTTGTAGAGCTGCCATTAGGAGAACTGCTCTTGAGGCGATAAGTGCATTGATTGCCATAGTCGGACTCCCAGCCGTCATTCATGGCATTGAAAAATGTAAGTACTTGAGTGCGCAGGCTCTCCTCCTCAAATACATCTTGCTTGAGAGGAGGAATGCCTTCAGGCCACTCAGTGCGAGCACGGCCAAGAAGTTTGAGTTGAACGGCTTTGATCTTGACGTTTTTTGTGACTCGCAATTGGAGTTTGCCTCTTAATAAAGCGGTACCGCTCTGGCCCTCGCGGTGGCCATGACCATCATGGTCAAAACCTGAGAGGAAAATGTTTGGCTCAGCGAGAAGAATTGAGCATGACACGCCACTGCCGGAAGCGACGGGTTTCGGCAACTCAGAGACTGAAGTGACGGCAGACTTTGATGAACGAGCCGACATGAAACTGTTGCGATTGGGGTTGGTCAACGCCAACGACGGATGCGAAGATCGTGCAGTCGCCATTGTTGCGGCGGCAGCTGGTTGTGTCTGATTGTTGCTGCTGGTGTTGGTGTTGCAATTGGCAGAATTGGAGTTGTTGGTAACAGGCGTTACAGTGGATGCAGAGGCTAAGTCAATACCAACAGGTGCCGCGGAACCGGGGGGTGAGCTTATGTCGTCATATGTTGGCGGAGATGCACCTGCCCCAGTAAATCTCGACCCAATCGCAGACTCGCCGGGAAGGTCCAGGTCCAATTGGCACGACTGACCAATTGAGTGGCCTGTATTCGAGGTCCTTGTACTTGGTCTTGCTGTACTTGAAATAGCGCTCACACTTTGCCGAGTTGAGCGGTCAATACCTGTACTCGTCGATAGCGCTTCGGCTGCTGCGAGACCCGAAGTATCAATGCCTGTAGATACTGAGTTTGATGCCGATGAAGGTTCAGAGGTAGAATCAGGGTTCGTAAAGGTAAATGAGTTCAGGAGCTTATCTCTGCGGCGTACGGCGGCACGAGGTTTGAAGCTTTTCTTTCTCCGGCTACTGCTTACACCGTTGCTGAAGTAATCGCTGGTGCTGTTACTTGCGTTGGATGTGTTAGTAGCAGTCGGTTGCAACGAAGGTGCGCGTCGCGTCTCGACAAGTAGTTCAGGTGTCTGAGGTCTGCTCTCTGCTCGTAGTTCTCGTGGAACATATCCCGAGGGATAGCTAACGATGTGGATTGCTTGGGGGCGAGATCTTCGGGGACCGATTAACGGCGCAGGAAATCGACCAGCTGATACAGCCTTGGTCTTGTCGAGACGAGGTCGATAGTAGATGTTTTCGTGAGAAGGAACCCAAGCGGATCGACGCTGTGGTGATTCAGGGACTGAAGCTGTTGTTGTCATGGCGGTTAACAACTGTACTCTATTGTACTGCACTGAAATGATTTTGCGTCTAATAAACGATGACGAGGCCAATAAAGCCAAGAGAAAATGCGGGTGGTGCCAGCCAAGGAGCGATAATGAAGAATGCAACGCAAAAAAGGTGATGGGTGTAAGAGGATAATGTAGGCAAGCCCAGGCGCAGGAAGTGGAGGCACACGCTCAGATGGATGCTTTCAAAACAAAGAGCAGAGCAGTGTAAGACGTAGACACACGCAGAATAGCAATTTGTGAGTCTAGCACGCGTGTAAGGGAGGGTTAAGGCTGGTTATAGGCCAAGAACAAGACAATAGCTCGAATGTGAAAGTGAAAGTGAACATGTGAGCGGGACCATACCCAGGTCTAATAGATCCAGGGCGTTATATTGGAGATGAGACGAGGGTGGTGGGTTAGAATGGAATACCAGGGAGGGGCCAACTAAAGATGAGCACGAGTAAATAAAAATGAGACGGTGTGTTGCAGTGTTGCAGCGGTGATGAGATGGGTCTGGTCTGGTCTGGCCCGGCATCAAAAAAAGAAAGAAAAGCACAGGACAGTAAAACGGCAGTGCTCATCAATTCCCCAAGTAAATAAATTCATGCGCTGGCATTGGATCCTGAAGTTGTCGATGTCCCTACCCAGGCTTGCATCCCGGCCAGATTTGGGCACTAGACTCTGCGCCTAGAGGCCTTGTTCTCGCGGGCGGTTGGCCGCAGGCAGTGGGGATGATGCTGATGCGCAAGGACGTGGACAAGGAACAGGAAGAGGGTGGAGAAACAGGGCAGAGGAATCGAAGGATTACGGGACTGGGGATGGGGGCTCAAGAGCAGGGGCTGTTGGTTTGTATGTAGGTATGTATTGTTGGCGTTGTATTGTGCAGAGCAGAACATCTTATGAATGGCTGTGAGGAATGCACATATCAACAGGCAGAAGAACTAGCGGTGATGGCAGAGGGCGATTTGCAGCAAAGAGACGATGAAGGAAACACTCAACACACAATATCCTGCTTTTTTGACAGGTGATCGACATTGTTGCAGGTGCAGTAATCGATGCAAGATTGTCTGAGATTGACACTATCCGCTTTCATCCCACTTGGGACTGAGTACATGATTCAATATCAAGACTATTGATGAATCAAGTAAAAGACACACAGAAACAGGGCGTGTGACTGAAGATCAAGGCATAAGACGAGAAGAAAAACCACCGATTGCATTGGATACGGATATTCAGACGAGAAACATAAAAATACGTACCTTTTGCAATTGTGCTAAAACATGGAAATCCGAAACATCAGATTCAAGGGATTCGCTTGTGGCTAGTGCACCTGTAGCCTCTGACGCGAAGACACCAGTGGTGATGAGAATTTGAGGCCCCGGCAACCCTGGTCTGGTCTGATCTCTCGCTTCTCCGTTTCTGTTTCTGTTTCTGTATCGCTTGAGATTCTGGAGACTCTTAGCTCAGCTCAGCTCAGCTCAACTCAAGCTCGGCCTGACGATGGTGAGTTAACAAGTACGGTCAAGGCGGCTGGGGCGGAGAAGAACAATGAATGACACAGCGGGGACAGGAAGAATAGGATCCTTAATAAGAATAAGAACGCAATCGTCGGGCGCCAACACCAATGCCAAACGGATGAGAAGCACGGTTCACTTGAGGCTGTTGGGCTGAAGTTTGAGACCGGCCAGAGCGAAATAGACAAGCGAGAACCTGGCCAGATCTGGGCTGGTTGAACGGGAAATGAGACGAGAGGTATAGGAAAGTTGGTCGTTGGACAAAAAGCAGGAAACCAGCAAGTAAATTAAGTCAATACGTACGAGTCGAGGTATGCAACAGGAACAACCAAGGTAACGAGCAAATCAACTGAGGGTCTGACAAGGAACAGGAACTGAGGTGACCTAAAAGGGCGACAGCTGTCACAGACAGGGTTTCTTGTGCCGCTCGAGAAAGACACTGCACTAAAAAGATCTTGGTAGTAGTGGTGGTGGTGGTGGTGGTGGTGATGCAGTCACAGCAGATCGAGACAGATGAGCACACAGATGGGGCCGGCAAGAATGTGTGAGAAGAACAAGGACGAGAGAGAGAGAGGGGGGCGTTATTATCTACGTGCCATGTCTGAGTGAGTCTGACCTTGGGGTAATTATATTCCCGTCAAATTGAGGTCATACCATGGAATCTAAGCCACCCTCCGAAGAAAACACTCAGACAGACTGCCCGTGCTATCCGAAGAGCAGTCAAGAGTAAGAAAAAAAAAGGCTTCATCAATGCCTCTTGCCATCGCTGAGAGAATAACTTAGCGAGGGAGCTCCGGAGGCTGCGGAGCCCAAACCCCGTACGATTGAATGGGGTTCACTACTTTCGGTGACGCGGCACCAGGCGAAACCCTGTCTCTAGATCCAAAGGCTTTACTCTTTAGAGATGCAGATAGAGTAAGGGTCTTTGTTTAAGCCCCGAAAACGGACTACGTAATGTCTGCTGCGGTCGTGACATGGCATGTGCCGAATGTATAAACTCAAGCCATCACCATATCCTAGTCTGATTGTGACAGCCTCCGCTTTGTCAGAGTCACTGTCACTGTCACTGAGAAGAAATCCGAGAAACCTAAACTTGGAGAACTAGACAAGAAGGGAATATTCGATGATTGATCAACACCAACGAAGAGTATAAGTTGGTGGCCGTTCCGGTCCCGAAACAAAAGAACGACTCCACTAAAAGAATCCCAAGATCTTAGGGTCCATCCATGATGATCCATCTGGGGGGAGATGACATAACAAAAGGTCAGCACGTTGCATATTACATATCGCAGATAATGAAGTCCTGTACTTTTCACCTTGACATCAGAGTCGTAATCTGTGGATTCGGGCTTCACTTTAGCTCTTACCAATACGAAGGTCTCATGCCGAGGAACAGATTCATGATGTTAGTAGTATAGCAAAGAGCCTCAACCCAATCCGAGAATTTTCTCTCATCATAGAAAAAACCTAAAAGTTTGCAGGGTACTCGCCAGGATCATGTACCTTTCTTGTCCAAGCCAGTTGATCAATGGGTCTGCTAATAAGGCACTTTGCAAAAGCATGTAGTGGACAGAAATATGGGCTGTATGGAGTGGCAATAGATGCACAAATCAGCCGTCATCCATAGCAAGCAAGGATTATCTTCTTTTCTTCTTCTTTTTCTTTTTCGGTTACACAAAATGCCGAAATTGATCCATGATGCCGACGACTATTCTGCCCGGCTTGAAAATGCCGAGACGATACTTGCGAGTTTTATGCACAGCTGAATGAGGCTTCATATCGCCCTGTTTCTAGCTTACTTGTGCTTTCGATATGATATGATTCCAGTGCATCTTGGGAATATCGTCGGGGGTAACTCCGTAGAATAAAACTCGCCTGTAACCGTTTCATTTCCGGTCATCTGATATATCCAATGAACAACTTCCTTCTCCGACGAATCACACGATATGAGATTATATCTCTATTTCTATCCAAAGCGAACGGTTTCTCGTCAATGAACGGCGGCCCTTGTTTCAGCGCCGCCTTGAAGAGCCTAGTTTCATGTCAAATTTCTTGGTCATAAAAAACCCTTGCCCATGAGGCTCGTGCATTCAATGGTGAGGCAGTGGTTCCAGTTTGACGACCAGGCCATCAACGCTTATATTAATTTAAACATGGCCTAGAAACAGAAGCTCTTGCGATTCAGTAACTCACCTTAAACGAAGAACCGTGAATTTGCGCTCGGGAGTTGTAATGGTCCATACTCCATAGACAGCCCAGGCTTGCCAACTCAGCGCTGATCGCCAACTCTAAATGATTCCTTGGATGTAACGTTCTACAAGCCTCATCTAGGCTTTCTTTTTCGTAAACATCCAACACGCGTCGTCCTGGCAGCGGTGAGTTGTCACCTTTCGGCTGGAAGCATCTCCCTTGTACTCCGTAACCAATTGCCACTTTATTGAAAAGGCCTTGATTGTGTGCGTCCATGCTTCATCTTTGTTCAACAGAAGGCTTCTATCAGCCTTCTAGTCTCGTTTCCTCAGTCGTTCCAATCTCGGGCAAGGCCGTGTATAGAGCTTGGGCCATCCAGTCTACGATCCTCAAGACCGGGGTACCCGGTCCATGGGCAGGGGTCCCAGAATCAACAACTGATGAGGTCATTCTTCTGTTTTTTTTATGGATTTTGAACGTTGTGGGATTTCAAACTTTAAAGTTTCAACTCGAGGTGTTTTTATTGTGGTTCTGTGGATAACGTTATCACAATTACTCAAGATCTGCGTCGATATCGAACTGGGGAGATTCTCTGTATAGCTTTTGTCACGACTCATTACCTTCTAGTTCTGTGGCCGGGTGACTTGCCCAACCATGAGGTTCCAGGATCATCGCTGTTGAAAATTCTCCATGTATTTTGCGGGAACTATTTTGTGAAACCAGCTCTCTGCAGTCCAGTATGCACCCAGAAACGTTGTAGATGTTATACAGACGACAATCTTTTGTCCTGACTCGAGACTGCAAGATCATGCCCAAAAGAGGTGGATTCTGAGATCTAGGACGGCATTGATCTTCATCTAAGATCAAAAGTCTTGGTTTTCAGATCCACGGTGACAACGCGTTGAAGATATCTGATGTCTATCACTTGAGAACCGAAATTTTAAGCGAACGGTAGCCGATTAAGGTCTGTGAAAATTGTCCTCCCAAAATAGTCACTCGTTAGCATATCTCAAATCGTAGAGTGCCGTCTTGGCAATGTCAAATCGAGGAATTTGTCTCACCAAAAAGACGGGCAGTAGCACGAGCAGCTAACGAACCGAGCAGCCGAAGACTTCTCTCTACCCGTGTAATTCCCAGTGACTAAACCAATCTTCAAGTGCTTATCCTGCCTGCATGGCAACCCTCCGAGGTGACGAAGAGCTCATCTTCACCCATCACGATTGGTTCGAGTAGTTTCTCAAACCTCCATGAAATCATGCTGATCAAGACCCCGACGGTTCGCCCGGCCGGAGTCGATCACTAGGCCCTGTACTGGTTTCTCCAAATCGATCGCATGATTTCAAATTTTCAGACGGCAAGATAAAACAAAAGTGACATATATGTTTATGCGCTATGCGACTCAACATGATTCAGTCTGCATTGACATGACCATTGCATATGACCTCCCCGCGCTTCGCGGGGGATATTCAGTTGAGCCGGCCTTAAGTGCGGTCAGCATCCGACTGGCAGTCTACTATGCACAGTAACAGTTTAGGGTGACACTACAGCCAAGAGGATGCATCCCGTTTCCCTCGGAAATGCCAGGGTGAACATGTCTCGTGAGGACTCTGTAAACGATCATGGCGTAAAGCTTAGGAAACGCTACAGCGTTGTATCTGTAGGTAAATGGCTCATCTTTGGCAATGATGGAGCGTTTAGCAGCGTATACAATGTCAATACGCCAACGCGAAATGATGCCGAACAACCTCCAAATCAATCAACATGTGATTCGTGCCATGGTTGTATTGAGGCTGTATTCAACGTTGTGGTTGGTGTATCTGAAGTGCAGCAGTGGCTACCTAAACCATGATCATTAAATCACATCTACACTTATGCCTTCCCTTGGCCATACACCAGGTAGGCGCCAAAGTTGATATAGTCACAAAAGATCCATCATTGTTCATACACTTATAAGTTATTGAGTCTGCAACGGATGTGAAACCACGCCTCAGCGCATCAACATACCTACCCTGGACTGATCGGGTAGTTTGCTTATGCTCAGTAAAATTCACTGTAGAACTCCATGCCAATCATGGATTAAATACTTAGAGTGGAAACTTGCTGCAAGGAGGTGCTAATATACTATATATAAATGACTGGCTACTAGAAAGGGCTCTCGTTGGTACTGAACACATTGACTGAGACTCCGGGCAAGGAAACATATGATGCTGTGGTACTGACTTAGTTAGGATCTCACGACCAACTTAAATACAAAATTCACTTCTCTGCTCTGTTTCTTGTTACAGTTCAGAATACCTCGTATTAATGACTTCGTGCAGAGCGTTTATCTAAGTATATGCTTGTGCCACAATCATTTTTACCGAATCATCATCAAGCTTCAGTTGGCTGCTCAGAAGCCGTTCCTGTGTTCTGCAACGAAGGTACAAGGACGCCGAATATATGAGCCAGCTGGCTCAGCATTTCTGACAGCGAGGTTACATACTCCTCTGCCCGCCATGTGACTTCAGGACTTGGAGCTTCTTGGTATAGTCTCTCGACTGAAAATGTAAGCGAACCATCGATTTTAACCTGAAATTTGGTGTAACTCACGTTTAGTTGCAGTCGCGACGAAGGCGTCAAGTCCTTTTACCGCTTCCCGTTCGAACTCGTGTTCAAGGTCAAGTTCTGGGATGCATACGCCCGAATGTATTGCCCAGAAGTTGAAATCCGCCTTTTGTCGTAGAATGACTTGTTTCTTGGGCATGTTTAAGGGATGGTTGTGGTAATCTTTATAGTGGTAGAGGATGTCGTCGTAGGCTTCCATGATGGCTTCGATTTGCGAGAGGTGACCCATGGTGGCCAAGTTGATGATTGAAATGATGAGATAAAGAAGCAGGCCCCGAGAACACGATGATGCTTTGAAGATTGGCCTCTCTCTGTGCTTAGAACTGTTTAATATCGGTGATGTTGATCGTGTGCCGTTCGTTAGAGATGATGCTCAGTGATGGTTGGATCTTGGCCATTATCGTTAGCAGTAGGAGTCGTGACTGACTGACATTTACCCAACAACACTGTCGAAAACGGAAGCAACAAACTACCTATGGCCCATACCAAACTGAGTCTTCCACAGCTTCCAGTTATAAGCCATGATAACTTTGAGGCAGGACCAAATGGAGGCCAGTGTTACCTTCGTCCCAGGTAACTACACATCAGGTCAACATCAACTCACGACATACCTGCACTTTACATCACCAATAACAGGTACACCAGAACAAGCATCTGTATCAACTCGTTTCGCCCTACTTACTAAATAAAATCACTACCAAGAAAAGCTATCCATATTCGATATGTCTGGTCGACGCCTCCGTACTGTACGACACAGCGATTTCCTTCGCGTATCGTCTATCGCGTTATCCGTTCGCCTCTGTCTTAAAAAAATCATGGACCTCCCCGAGGTAAATTCTACCTCAAGGGACGGAGAAGCATATTACCCGGACTGGGAAACTATCGAGAAAATGGAGGTGGTCTTCATGAACTGGGTCAAAAACTATAGGACCATCCCCGAAGGCGAGCCGTTTCCGCCAAGACAGATACCACGCCGCATCCCTAGGGCCTACTCTACCAGTTATCGGCACCCAGCCCTTTTGAGTCAATCATTTGCAGCAAGAGACCGTCCAGTGTGCCTGGAGACTGTACGTCTTACCGTTAAGGACCGTATGTAATAATCAGTTATGGAAGTTTGGATAGAGCTAACACTCAACGGCCAGTCTACGAGGCGCTACTACACAAGACCGGGAGTTACTTTCACTACTTGCACATAGCCATCGAAATGATTGAGGAGATGTACCACTGTGGCAAGAAATCCTCGCCCTATATTGGGTAACCGCCAGGCTAACACACATCTTAGGAGTACTGATTAAGGATAGAAAATTGAAGGCCGAGGGAGACCACTCAAGTACCAAATCCTGACAAATCAGAGAGAACGGATTGTACGGTTTGATAGACGCAACGGAAGTATTCTATCAGGCTTCATGGGATCATTGCAAGTCTTCAGGTCATCTTTTTGGTGTCAATTTCGTTCTTTGGGATTTTCAACAAGCGCATCCAACATTTTCGAGTTCAGTCTTTAAAACAGCGGATCTTCATACTCAGTCGTTATGAATTCAATCTTTGTCTCGAGGAGAGGCTCATGATAGTTTTATATGCAGTAGCATTCATTCCAAAGCATTGGATTCTGCAACAGGGAAACTGCCTAAACGCACAGAATTTCGCCGAGTGACTGTTATAGTTACTGCCTGGGCATGTAAAACACCGCCTCATTACCTACGGCTGTCACTTTATACACATGCTGGAAGCCACTATTGGCATTGACTTCAAATGTAACAACTGATTAACAAAACAGCATAGAGCAGAGAAGGTAATAACGCTATAATCAACATTTATACTGATGGCACTTAGACGCCTTACATGTAGTGTCACTCATGAGTTGGTAAATATGGTATACTGACAATCTCACTAAGTGATATCGACTGTTGGAACACGGGGGCAAGCGGTTCAAGAATGTAACATGATCGGGTCACTTTTCATATTACTATTACGTTGAATATAAAGGTTGATGTCGGGTCCAGAAAACCCAACTCAATTCTAACGAGAATAGTCTCAGGACGTCCACCTCGAAAGAGTGGTCAAACTCCTCTCAACACTGCTTGCATTACTCTGCGCTCCAGATGCAGTGCGTAAATCAGGCCCATCACGATAGTCCTGCATAACTACCCAACAATGTCAGTACAGTTGATTCATAGCCTGGAGTCAAATACCTACGCAGCTGGATTTGGGAGTCCAGGGTGGAAAGTGCTAGCCTAATTGCAGCTCGTTTGACGCGATCTTCGTTCGGATCGCTTCGAGGAGCATTGGAGACCCCCGAGTCGAGTCTCATGCCATGATTTCGAACCCAATCATTGTAGTCCGAACGCAAGGATTGCAGTTTGTAGGTTTCAGGCCAGCCTGGGAGGTTGCCGCGCTTGTTGGCTTCATACATGAGCTCGACGAAGCTTGAGGAGACGTCACTCATTTGCCGGGAGAAGTTTTCTTCATACATTTCTAGATTAATATGAAGTATTGTGGTGTTTTCAAATAGTGTTTTATTATGTAGGCCGAGACTTGGATAGTAGTGTGTAGTTGACTGGAAAGAAAGCGTGGTTGCAGAGCTCTTTATATACTCAGAGAGCATATCTGATTCATGAATGATATGAAAAGGAGCAATTCATTCAGTGATACTGTTGATTGCTTTCGTTACATGGCTGTCAGCTTTTGCAAATGCTCGAGTGTCACTCCTATCTTCATGACATGACGAGGCCGAAGAGCAAGTGAACAAGCAATTCTCCATTTGGAAAAGAGACGTAATTAAGCTTGCTGTATTCTGTAGGAACAGGATGATTTTACGGAGGTTGTACGATACGAACTTGGGCAACGGCAAAGAATCTGTGAGTCAGCCCTCAAGCAGTTTGTTAGCCTGAAGTCTTGTTTCCATATCTAAACAGTGCTTCACTTTAATCACAGCCTCAATCTTGGATGGCGATCCAATCAATCTTAGTCCTTGCCAAAGGCTACACGGACACGCGAAAATATGTGACAAGTTTGGAGATATGTTGCCAAATACCTGACGTCACAGCCAAACAACCATTGCTAAGGTGTGTCTCTGGATGGGAATCTTCCTTGAGCTAGCAATGAACAACCTTCTCAGTGATTAGTACAGTCTTATATCACATGACTGGCGACCCTCAATCTTCACTGCGTTGGAACGAACCTGGACCCCAAGAAGACACATCCAACAGTCAGTGGTGTCCATTACAGCAACTCGCCCATACAGCCTCAGCATAATATAAGAACAAGCCCATGCTGAGTGAACGTGATACCCTTATCGAACATAACTGAGATATTAAGAGTAGATATCGCTCTTGTAGCTACAACGACACATTCATATGTGACGTAACTTAAACTTTCTGTCCGTTTAGAGTAAAACAGAGCTACTCGTGTATGATACGCCAATTGTTTAGAGTAACTTATATAAGGTCTAGTCTTGTTTCTTGATCGACAAGGGCATATAGAGCTCTGGAAGCTTTCGTGTCTCTCCAGATTTGAGATGTGTGGTCAAGCAAGGCGAGTCCGCTCAGCCAATAGGAAGATTAACTCGTCTGACGATATTCCATATCGGGAAACATACGGCGTCAATGGGTCCCACGAATGTTGTTGTTACATTGCATCTTGGGCCTCAGGTGATGTTAATTCAAGGCAGTGCTGAAACAGCATGTAAGATGTCTGAGCTTATTACAACCTCATGCTTCCATCATTTCAGTGCCGGTGTAAAAGAAAAGGATCGTCCATTGAGGTCGGCCCTTAGTACAGCACACACATATTTATTCTTATTCACGAGAACCGTAACCAGTTGTATCTGCCCTTCGGAAACCGCAAAGGGTGGTGACTACGACTAGACAATTACGTTGACAGTATTTAAACAGAATCACAGGACCACCGCTTGTAATGCTTCAAACAATTTGGCATTAATGATATGCAGGCACAGACTATACTGAACCTCCCTACATAAACGCCTCATCAACGATAATGACTGTTTCGCTCCTATGTTTTCCCACAAATACATGTGCAGTATGGACTGCGTTTGTTCGTTTCGCTGATTATACTGATTGTCGCCCCAATATCCAAATCCATTAAATGCTCGCCGAATTAGTACACAAAAAGACATCTTTGCCAAACTTTACACCATAACCGGTTCGACGGATGAAATGGGCATATGTGACATGGTCGTTGGCATCATGTAAGGTCCCAGTGCCGAGGACAAGATGCTAGCAATATTGCGAGCCATATCCGACTTCTTGCCCAGGCACCAAAGCGCCTTGGTACAGTCCTCACATCGGCGGACCAGGTTCATGACACCAGGGGTTTCGAGTGGTGCGTGTTCATGTCGCACATTCTCCTCGGCTTCTGTGAGGAGGAGAATGGCCGCCTTAGTGAATGCCCTAATGAGAATCATGGTCCAAGGCTCTGTTAGAATAGAGCCCTCGACTACTGCGAAATGCAGGTCCGAGATACCCGTGCCTGGAACATCACCGGCTCGAGGGCGTGTCGAGACTCGGGCGAGGTCCGACAAAATAGCCGCACTGTCTCTTCGTAGTGAAACAACTACGTTAGCTGCCTGCCGCACTTGAGTTGAGTAATCCAGACCCAACTTATTTTCGTCCACAAGCTCAATCAGATCCGCGAGTAGGAGAGCAGCACAATGGAAATGAGCCACCACACACACAAACCAGCTCTGAATGAGTGTCGGTACACTGTCGTATTGCTCGACCAGGTCCCTAAAGAAGGCACCGTAGCTTACGTTCCAGTGCTTGTACACCGCCATGGCATTCGAAATAACCTTCTCGACGGGTTCGCCTCGGTATCGACTTCTGACGGTGTTCTGGAGGTACGAGACATGTCGGAAGAGAATGACCTTAATAGGAGCTGCAGTGACGACACCCTTGGAAGCAGCATCGTACGAACAGGGCCAACGAAGAACACCCTCCTTGTTTTCGCGGACAAATAGTTCTGCCCACCATCTGGCATCCTGCGGCCGATACTCAATATTGTAGGATTCGTGTTCTGGATGGTCTGGATAAGTCGGGTCATGGTGGCACTCCTCGTCTGAAACCACCACGGGCCGGCCGTTCATGGACGAAGATACCGTGTCGAACATGACTGTCATCCAGTAGACCAGGCCAATAGTACCCCTGTCCTCCTCACTTAGTGACTCCGCAGATGTAGCCTTCTCCAAGCCTAGAGAACTTCCAGAAGCATCCAACACGCCTGTCTCGCGAGCTTCGTACTGAAATTTGAGAGCATGCATCTTTCTTGCTGCTCGCTCCATAAATACTGGCGGTCCTTCTGCGGCAATAATTTCGCTGAGTTGAGATGCAATCGATCCCTCACCCGAAGCAACGGGACTATCGCTAAAGGTGCCCATCCCAAAGGGCATATCGTTGTTATCCTCCTCATCTCTCGGCTTCTGTGCTAGTCCCATGATCAAGTCAGCACAAACCACACGGAAACATTCCATATCTGAGCAGTCCTGCAAGGCCCGCTTGGCCTGGGCCCAAAAGGTCCTCTGGAGTGTACGGTCGAAGTCCTCGTTGATATCGTCAAACTCCGATCTCATGCTGTCCATCTGCGTCAAGTTCTGTGGGAACCTGTCTCGCTCACGTTGACTACCTTGCGCCCATTGGGTAGCAAATGCCATGATAGCCAAATGCAGGGCCTTCGAAGCCGCTCGGTCCTCCGATTTACTGAGTCGGATCAGTTTCGTATTTTGTGCTTGCTTGTCGAGCTGGATTACACGCCGATAGATTCTATTATCTTGCTGTTTTGGCTGGCCAACGCTGAGACCTTCAAAATGAGATGCCAACCAACTGACACCGTTGTTGGATGGTCGAGTGATGGTATTGGGCTTATAGGGACATGTCTCCTCTGACAGCCAGCAAGACAGGGCGTGCTCCAAAACATCATGGTATATCCTCATCAGGTTGTCCGAGATCAAGTTATTGTTCGTCTTGGTCATCATATTGTGCGTCACGGAGAATGGAGAAATAGAGGTGCTGTAGCTTCTTGTTATACTTTCTGGGTAGTGGCGCACGCTGAGAGACCGAGAAGAGATGTCGCTTTCGTATGAGTTGGAACCGGAAGGTGAAGGTTGGAATGGAACATCGCTGCCAACCGAATGAGTCTGGAAGAGAGGCCACCCATTGTCTCCATTTTCCTCCTCCGCAGTTTGATGTCGTGAATGCAATCCTTGACCGGAAAGGTCTGTGGAAGGTGTGAGATCCATGGGATGTGGGTGTGCTGGTGTCGAATGAGGTTCAAGACTCTGCAGAACACTGTTATGGAGGCCAGCATCGAAAGCAGTCGGATCAAAGACGCCGTTCACAGGCATGGTATCGAAAGTTGTGTGAGGGAAAGCAGAGAAGTTGGCGAACCCGGTTGTATCCATTGGCCCCCAACATGACAAGTCGTGTGCCGTGGGAGGTGCCTGCAACATATCCAGCAAGGCAGTTGCATTAACATCAAGCGTTTGGTTCGTTGGTAGAGGAGCTTGAGTCGGCGAAGGTCCTGGTTGCTGCTGCTGAGGGCGCGGACGTTGACGCTTGGCCTTTGCGCGCGACTGGTCGGGAACGCGGCGAGGTGCACCATTCTGAGCAGGTGCTTCGTTGTTGATATTTGAGCTTGTGGCAGCAGGGCCAGTCTGTAGTTGAGCGCGAACCCAGTGAAATGTGCATTGCTTGCGAGTACGAAGGCAGTATGAACATCGTAGAGCTCTAGAATCAATCTCGTCTGTGGTTTCATTGGCCCCTCGGTTAGCGTCGTCGAAGTCGGGAAAAAGGCGCGGGAGGGGGAGGAGGAGGATTGAGGAGAGCAAACCAACTCACCAAGATGCTCCTCAGCAAGAGAGGTACCGCTGGTGCTGTCACCACCGGTTCGAAGCCTTTCTGAGTTTCTCTGGATATCCCATAGAGAGGGCGCATCGCATGCCCGCTTGGCTTTGCGACACTGGTCGCACGAACGGTTCTGACGTCTCATTGTGAGTGAAGGCGAGTTAAAGCGCGATGAGTGGCCGCGGGGGCCTGGGTCCGAAGGATCGGAGGTTTAGTTAAGAGTCAAGTCGCGGCGAAGGTATAGCGACGAGTATATCGTAAAAGAGACGAAAAGTAAATAGATATAGCAAAAGATTAAGCCAAAATGAAGAATGTTTGCTGCAAGATGAATGTTAGTGGGAGGATATGAGATTGAGATGAAGACTGAGGTGGAAAGAAGCTTGGGGAATGTGCCCAAAAATGGACCTACCGGCCCTGATGAACGAGATTTGCCGCGAAGCCCCGCGCTGATGCTGATGCTTGTGCTGATGCTTGTGCTGATGCTTGGGGCTGCTTAGCACTGAAATCCAGCCCAGTCATCGGGGCCAAGGTCAGGCCGGGCAGTGAACCGGAACCCGACAGGACCAATCCAGGAGGAATGTGCATTACTGTACCAGTTTACTCCAGTGGAATGTGCTTTACAGCGGGCCGTCAACACCACTGGAGCCACTAGAGTGCTGACCTGGTAGCACATCTTGTCCCTGAGCATGCCCTGAAGTGTTAAGGCTCCGCTTTTCCGAACGAGGTTTCACTCTCCCCGCACCAGACTAAGCCATTTAAGCTCTAGATCGTTGAGAACGTCCTCTCAACCTGGGATCACCCTCGGATGCGAAAATGACACGGCACCTGCAGCAAGCACCAGTCGCTCATTTCGTCAAGGAAGTCTTCTAGAGTCAAGGCTTCCTGGGGAAAATCATTCCAGCACGCCAAGGATATATCAGAATATGTCGTAGGCGAATACATACCTGTTTCTCGCTGACTCGTAACGTTTGACTCGAGAACAATAAACCCTGTCTCGACCTGCAGCTATTCCCGTTTCCTGGGACACAGCACTCACCTCGGCGCCGAGTGGTAGCCCTAACCAACCAAAAGTTCATTGCCAGCCATACTGTACTGTACCTACCTCCCGGGACCTTCGGAATAGGATCCGTCCTCACTCTTGAGTGCTCAACGCTCGAACACAACCAGAAACGGCTGGAAGGATAACTCCGCCTTGGGGGATCATCCAACCCATGAAGCTGGGTTATTCCTCTTTCGGATCTAGTTGCTGCTCATTGTCCCAGTAGCCAAGTCCATCTGGGCCCACAGGATTCAGCTAATTAGAAAGGGGTGGGAGCCTAGACTTTGCTTGAGCTTTACGATGGCAAATGGCGAAAGAAGTGTTAGTTCAAGATCGATCGGGATGGGGGAAGCTTTGGAGTTGGCCATTTTGAAACCCATGCCAATATCGTCAATTCGTTGAATAGTCCATCAGGACCCTTTGTTCTCTACCCCGGACCAACGACAGAGTTAAAGATATTTTACCAGGTTGCCACAGAGAAAAAGCAAAACTACCTACCAAAAAGCAACAACCAACCACTATACTATACTCCCTGTCCATAACCACCCGCAAGGGGATTCGCTTTTGCATGTCGCGTGCGCCTCAACAGCCAATCGCTCAAGTCTTTTAGCAACCCCTGGTATGACCTAAACATTCGATAAGCCCCAACCAAACAGGGATCAACTTTTTCTTCGATCCCAGCAAAAAATGGAACTCTTGTCCTCCTGCTTTCCATCGCTAAAACATTTACTTGCAACATTATGCATCCATAAACCCTCTAGGCTCTCAAACAAAAAGTCCAGAGTGCTACGCTCCACACACCGGTTCCCCGACTCCTCTTTCAAGGTTGCCAGAGTCTCCACGCCCCCTCGCCTATCGTGTAGCCCAAGGCCCTAGGTTATTACAGATCTTGGACGACAGCACTGGACTTTGTTCAGTGCTTCAGCCGCGGAGTTCCGCTGTAGTGGTTAAGTTAGCGCGGCGATTCACTGTTAAGGATGGGCCTGTAGAGCCTCACCAACTTCAACTTCAACTTGAATGCCAGAGGTCTTGGAAACAAACGACAAAGAGGTGCAATATAACACTAACTTAGCACTTCCTACTGTAGTGTATCAGGCAAAGTACGGTGCCATAGCCTTTGTTATAGCATGTACAAGAGGTATGGCAAGTCAACTCATGCGGCCATGAGCGGATAGCACTATCAGCCTGTCAGCATGCCCTTCACAGGCCTATGCATGCATAATACTGGCGATATCCTATCACAGTCTGTGGTAAGCTTGATCAAGCCATGCCAAAGCAGATGTTTGCGTAAATGTTTGAACGATTATGGTCAGCCCAATTCAAGCCAAGTTCAGACGATCATGAGACTAGCATACACTTAATTGAGCCGGCTACATTAGCTAGGTCACGTAGAGATCGAACATCAGCCTCCAACGTATCGATTGTCCTTCCCTCAGGGTGTAAGAAGACTTCTGACGTTAGACTAAGGTGTCAAAAAAAAAACTTAGTCTAAGATCCTCTCCATCTCTACTAAACTACACTAAGTTTACCTAAGTTTACTAAGGCTTTTTGTCACCTAGGATAGAAGTCCTAAGTTTTATTACACCCCCTTGCCTTCCTAGGTGGTCGGTTTTCCAGTTCACCGCGCTTTCATTATCTTGACTCGATCTTATACCCCAACCGTGCTGAGTTACGGGTGCCAGGCTAACTCACGGCAATAACCGCACATTCTAACACGATACCAAGACTATCTGACGGTGCTTGCTTTCGTCCTAGAACAATTTATGAATGAACGATGTGCAGCATAACCCAATATCTATCCATTCTTGCTTCCAGAGTAAGGCTTCCCAAGTTAGGATCCACTCCCCACTGTAGATGCGGGGAAGAAAATCCGGGGTGCATATTGTTAAGGAATTCCACAGACGTCAATCATCTTCAACAAGCTCTTCCACGTCTCTAAAAGTACAGTACCCTAATAAAATGGGCTCAATGATATTTATCTTCGTCTGCGAGAAGTAATTTATTCTCACATGAACATGGCATCACAACCGTAATAATGATCGCTTGTCACGGACCCCGCGAAGATGTCCGAGAGGCCATTACACATAAACCTGATATCCAGGGTCCAGACTCTCCTGGTCAAGATCTAGTAGTCAATATAAGGGGAAGGGCGCTTACTAACATATTTCACCACTACCCCATACACCCCCTAACCCCACACACCTCAACACTATCAACACATCATTAATATTAGCCACTTTATTTACTTCTATAAAATTCAAATTAAATCCTTTTTTTTTCTATTAATAGAAATAAATTTATAAGTATTAAATTATAAATATAAAATAGTATTAGCCATTAAGAACTAAAAATTAATAAAATTATAACCTTTAGTATAAAAACATTTAATTAAGCTATTAACTTTAAAGGATTATTATACTAAAGCCTAAAATATTAGAATAGTATATTAGAAAGACTTATTACTAATAATTATATAAAAAGAAAACCTTATAAACTATATTATTAAAAAAAAACATAGTTTTTAGCTATTAATAAAGCAAAAAATATATAACTTTATATAAGCTTTAATAACAGTTAATAAGAATATCTTATATCTTAGTAAGAACTAGGTTAATAGATTTATATTATACTATAAGATAATAGAAATAAAGCTATTAAGAGTTATAAATACTATAAAAAAGCATTATATTATAAAGAAAATACTTATAAAGTACTATAATAGTCTTACTTATATTATTAAGTCTAAAAAGATCTTATAGTCTAATTTATATAATATTAATAAGACTAAGGTCTAACTAAAAGAAACTAATAGCAAGACTATAATTAGAACTATTATAACTTCTAGTTTAAAGTATATTAAGTTAGATAATTTAACCTAAAGCTTAGTTTTAAAGTCTATATTAGTAAATAGTTAGTATCTAACCCTAACTATTATTTTTACT